>NC_083612.1:2344757-2364757 GCF_963584025.1 Labrus mixtus | reverse complement strand
TTCTGGTTTTAAACAGAAATGCAGAGAGCAGAAATTAGCAGAAATGTCTTTGAGGAATTCACATCTTCTTATTCCCTCTGTCCCTCTTCTATTTGCACCAGCTCTGACCTCTCCTCTTTAATCTATGATTCCATTCTTCTTTCAAACTGCAGCAGAGAACAACTTTAGAATTATGTCTTCACATTAATCTCTTTAATTAAGACACAGACAGGCCGCCGATGATTGCTTTGTCTCTCTTGTCCGTTTAGGCTGAAAGTGAAGGAAACTGTGTACGTATGTGTGTGTGTGTGTGTGTGTGTGTGTGTGTGTGTGTGTGTGTGTGTGTGTGTGTGTGTGTGTGTGTGTGTGTGTGTGTGTGTAACACATGAATAAACTTCAAACTGAAGACATCACACAAGGAGAAATGTTTCAAGGACGAGACAGAGAGCAGCAGCAGGCAGACAAGGGCGTGTTTATGCAAGGATATAGGTAAGTGTGTGTGTGTGAAGGTGTGTGTGTGTGTGTGTGCGTGTGTGTGTGTGTGTGTGTCTCAGTATGGGCGGGTCCAACATGTTATCACATCAAAGTAGAACCATGTTTCATTATTCACCGGATTGAGTCAGGTCAACATTATTAATGCAGCAGCGTGTGTGTGTGTGTGCGTGCGTGCGTGTGTGTGTGTGTGTGTGTGTGTGTGTGTGTGTGTGTGTGTGTGATTTGGCATATAGATGTGTCACTGCACATGTCACTGACTGTATGTGGTCTCTACACTTTATACTCAGCTCTGTGTTCTTATAGTAACAGATGACGAGTCTGCAGCAGATGATGATGTTTTTCTAAATTCTAAACATCATAGAGAGCTGTCTCCCCCCCCCCCCCCCCCCCCCTCCTCTCTAGAGTCGATGCTCACACAGGTCACCATGTGGTGGACTCTGAAGCTTCAGTGTTTATCCAGCTCTGCATGGGTCTGTAAACCTTTCTGAGGCTCAGAGATGCTGAAAGTGTTCCAGTTGTGCTGTTCTGCTCTGATCTGATTTATTTTCACTTTTTGTTGCCTTTAGATGTCCTTAAATAGATCACACACACACACACACACACACACACACACACACACACACACACACACACACACACACACACACACACACACACACACACACACACACACGCGCGCGATGCTGTAGCTGCAGGCCTCGTACTCTTAAAGAGAGGCTGTTTTTAAAATAGAATATTCTTCACTGACTCGCACACTAAAACATGCAAACACACAAACAGCCGCTCACACGCTCCGATGTAATCACTGATACTTTGTCAGTCTGCTCAGGACCACGCAGAGCGATGTAAACGACCACGCAGACTCAGGAGTCTTTATGTATCACATTATATGTTCTCAGATTCGGGATAAGGCTCATAACCTGAATACTGAAGTCCGTATAAAAGCACCCAATGACTATTGCATCCCCACACCTGGACTAAGCCACACCCCCAACGTTATAAAAGTCAGAACTCACACCCGTCACTTCCTCTTTCCCTCCAAACATCTCAAGAACCTCAAGAACCAAAATATCCTCTTTTGTGTTTTCCGTCTTTGTAAAATTCCTCTCGACTTGAAATATTAATATTTCTTTAAGCATCCACAGAAATCTGTGTGAAAGTTAACTATCAGAACTATTTGAAAACCTCGTTCAAAAACAGTTTATTTTGCTAAATTCACCGCCAGTCTTTGTGTTTAACAAGCGTACGATTAGCTGCTGGGATACCTAACCACGCTAACGGAGCTAGCAGCGCCACTTTTTAACATCTTCTCTAAAAATAATCCACTTAAAGAAACCGCTGGTATACGGTTTGGAAAATAAACTTTGTGGAGTGTCGGTTTGTTTGAGTAGAAACCTAAATCCAAGACAACGAGTGACCAGCTGAGGTCGGCGGTCGACTCTATTCAAACTGTTTGCTTGCAGTGAGCAGGCACAGGGGTGGGGTGGCCCAACTGGGGTGCAGAGGCCTGAAGTTTGTGTGCACACATGAATAAAGAACATTTATCTACCTCTTCTGTCTGCACGCATCACATCGACTTTAAAATAACACAAGACATTGGCGACATACACAATTTCTAAGGACACATTTCTTTACGTCCAAAGTCAAAAACACACTGAAAACTATTACTACTACTTAAATATCAGTTTGGACGTTCAGAGAAAGTTCTTCTTTACAAATCAGTCATGTCTATATTCTAACAAGCAAGAAAAGCTGTTTATATGTGGCACTCCTTATCCAGGGCTCAGCAGACCGATTCACTCTGACACTGAGTCTTGAGCCCGTTGTTTAACTGACTCAAAAGTCGATGTTTATTTTTATCACATTATCTTTAAAGGTCACATATCCTCCTCCTCTTCTTTAGTTTAAATAAGTCTCAGAGCTCCTCAAAACATGTGTGTGAAGTTTCTTGTTCTAAATCCACTCTGATCCTGTATTTGATCATGTCTATAAACCCCTCTATTTCAGCCCTGCTCAGAACAGGCTGTTTCTGTGTCTGTACCTTTAAATATGTAAATGAGCTGTGTCTGACCACGCCCCCTCTCTGGAAGGTGCTTGGGTGTACTTGGTGCTTTCTCGCTCCATGTCCTATTGTTTACTGTGAGAAGGCAGACTCAGAGGGCAGAACAAACACCTAGCTGTGGGAGTGTCACCCACCTGGGGGAGGGGCTACTGCCCTTTGTGATGTCATGAAGGGAAAATCTCCAAACGGCCTGTTTGAGCACACATTTTCTGAAAAGTGGAGCAGGCAGAAGACAGAGAGGATGGACTTTTCTCATCATTGGGGGGTTTGTAGACTAGAGACACATATTAGTGTTAGAGAAACATGATGAGGTGGATTTAATATGTGACCTTTAACCTTTAATGCTGGTATAAATGTTTCTCTGTCAGCTGATGAACTGGTCATGACCTGTCCCTATTTTAAATAAATAAAGACTGGTTCATCTTTACACCACTAACTGCTACTGTTGGTTGTTTGTTACATCCATGACCAAGAATGGCAGCTCATGCAGAATAATAAAAAAGAAACACACACACACACACACACACACACACACACACACACACACACACACACACACACACACACACACACACACACACACACACACAGCATTACTGTTCCAGATCTCCGTGCTGACCTATAAGCAGGAGACATATATGTCAAGACGTGAGTGGGCCGCACAGCATGATGGGAGCCTGAGGGCTAAACTATTCAGACAGTCCAACCAGCACTTCATGCCTGACTGCTTATACACCATACATCTCATACACACACACACACACACACACACACACACAAAGCAACATAACATTTAGAAACGGGAGTAAATATAGTTCTGAGTATTTAAATCTCCCGTGAGGAGTTTTTATCTGCTTATAAAACAGACAAATATTCATTCATACATTTCTCCACTGTGGGATAATAAAAGGTTTATCTTCTTATGAAGCTTCTTTATGAGCTACTAAAGCAAAAGAGACTGAAATGACAAAGGTATCTTACTATCTGATCAGACATTAAGGAAACATGCTATGTTGCAGCAGCCAGTATGTCCTCCTTCTAACTTTAGATTCTGCTCCTGAATGCTCTGGATTTGTTTGGACCAGAGAAGGTAGGCGCTTTTTAAGACACCGCCCACACGGCCGTTTTGGACGCCCCTCGGTTTGCCAGATATGAGAGCAGTTATCAGGTCAACAGGTGTTGCAGCGATGGAAGCGGGCAAGAGAAGTGGTTCAGATAGAAGTGATTGTACCCGACCTAAAAAGCCTCTGCATGTTTCTAATAAGCTCCACGAGCAGAAACGTGCTCAAACTAGGATCAATATTGGAGATGCTTTTGAAAAATGGAGAGAGGTTAGAACACAGAAAGGTTTACAGACCCATGCAGAGCTGGATAAACACTGAAGCTTCAGAGTCCACCACATGGTGACCTGAGTGAGCATCGACTCTAGAGAGGGGGGGGGGGGGTCGGGGGGAGACAGCTCTCTATGATGTTTAGAATTTGGACTGCAGTACACATTTTAAACACTAGGGGTCAGAGCCTTGTATTTATTCTGCAGAAAGTCAGAGTGAGCTGATGTGAGAACGCAGCAGGATATAATCAGGAGAATTCACCTCGAGCGAGGGGGGGGGGGGGGGGGGGGGTGACGTTTAGATCTTACAGTGTGCTGAGAAGTGCTCTTAATGAAATTATAAGATTCTCGTGTATTCCTCTGGTTGTTTTTTCATCCACACTGAAGGTTTATTCATTCAAAGTATGAAGGATGAGAGATGACCAGACGACAGCTTTTGCAATATTTTCATCCATACCCGTTAAAAGTTCATAGAACAAAAAGCTCAAACAGCGCTGGTTTCCTGCCCCCGTCCACGCCATGCCGTGACAATATGGCCTCAACGAATTAAAAGATTCCCTACGGAGAGACAGGAGGGACACACAGAGAGAAATCTGCTGCGGAAAATCACTGAGGACAAACGACCAGCGAGTCACATTCTGTGCCAACTGAGAGTGAAAAAGCTTCAAAACTGGACACGTTGTGTTATCATCCTGAAACACCTCTTTGCTCTCGGACCTCAGGAACTAATTATTCAACTCAGCTTTTCTGAAATCATAACTATTATAAAGATAGAAGGCAGACATGAGCGGCACATGGTGACGGTTTGACCACCTGGCTGTGAGGGTGAAAAAAAAAAAGCACCATTAACGAGGCCCGGCTCGGATTTTCACACCTCTGCTGTGACGCAGGATTACAAACATGAACGCTGAATGAACGGTTCCCAGCGTTCAGCCATGTTTGTATCAGCTGAGCAGGGAGGACGGAGCAGATTGCACATCCGACATTTCCTCGTTATATAACCGGAAGGAGGGCGGGCAGATAGAAAGATACGGCGGGAAGGGATTTTATCGACCACAGATTAGACGTGTGCGCTCAGAGAGGAAGAAGAAGACTTTAAAGTACACAACAAGTGTTTTAGAAACTGTTTTCAACTCCGTCAGAGTGGATCGTTACGTCTCGTCAATGATGCGTCCTGCAGCGGCGTCGTGATGTGAAAAGTTTGATGTGCGGCGAGGGGGCGTTCACAGATCCTGAAGGAAGCATGGCGGTGTGGGACGTACAGGAGATTCAAAGCAATCATCTGTGGCCTGCAGGGATAATCACTGCAAAGCCCCACTGTCCCCCATTCACTGAGGATAAAACCCAGTGGATTAATCTGGAGGCATACGCAACACACACACACACACACACACACACACACACACACACACACACACACACACACACACACACACACACACACACACACACACACACCAGATGCATCACAACACTTACATAACACACCCTTTGCGCTCTTCCACTTTCCCTCTCTCATACATTTTCCTTTTCTTTCACTTGGCACTCACAGCCCCGCTCCCCCCATAACACACACAAAACATACAGGACACACACACACACACACACACACACACACACACACACACACGGGGCAGCAGTGGGGACTTGTGTTAGGTATCTGAGGGCTCGCTGTTCAAGTCCCGATGCAGACCATAATATGGATGTGAGTCGGGTAGGAAGGACTGCAGAGTCCTGCCGGGGTGCCGTTCAGCAAGGCACCGAATCCCCAACCGCTCTGGTGCGCTCGCTGTGTAGCAGACCCGCTCTGACATCTCTCCACTAATGCAGGTCAACGGGTTCTGTTTGTGCATGTGTGTGAGAAACATGTCTCTAAATGACTGAAGCTCATCTTTCAATCAGCTCGTTTGGATTCAGAGTCATCGGGTCGTTGCACAGATACATTTACACTTCCACATTTTATTCAGACTTGAGCAACAACAACAACAACAACAACAACAGCGCCTCTTCAAAAGGTTGAAGTGGAAGCATTACTTTACTAACAGAGTCTGGTTACTACTGATCGGCCCTGTCATGCTGATCAATAAGAGAGGAACAGATCATGTACTCCAACATCCAGTGATCTGTTTGTCAATGGAGCATCAGAATACAGAGGTGATGTGTTAATGTGAGTGTCTGCTCTAAAGATAATTTTGTTATTCATGAAAAAACATACAGGGGGCAGTTTTGATTATATGAAGGATAAGAGTAATGAAAAAGGGGCGTGGCTTAGTTGACAGCCCCACATGTTTGCCCGTTTCTAGATGGATCAAAGTGTAAGGATGGCGTCATCGTCACCTTGTGTGTGCTGCTGCGTCCTCACACACGTGCAAAATGTAAAACTTGTAAAGAATGGTTTTAAAGTTTTAAGGATGTTTTGAAGCTTCGCCTGTAAAGTCTGATTTGTTTCTAGAGATCAGAAAGTTTCCTCTTTCACGTCTTCAAACTCCACAAAGGATTTTAAAAACAAACTGTGTGGGCGCATGAGCTTTAAAAACTTCCTGCAGGGCTTCTTAGCTTCATCTGGCTTTAACCAGAATTAACTCTCAATGACAAACTGTGACATCTTAACCACGTCCACTTTGACAAACGCCGGGTGTCGTCCAAACAGAAGCCGGTTTTAAAAGAGTGAAATTACAAAAACAAATCTGTACGACAAGAATCCCCAAAGGGAACAAGAAGTAAAAAGGCGGCAGCTGCCAAGAATAGACGGCGATCGTGATCCCTCGGCTCATTTTGTGTCTGAAAGATAATAACTGAGCGGCGTGCAGAGAAGAAGAAGAAGAAGAAGAAGAAGAAGAGTGTCATCACTGCACATTCTGAAATATTACTGCTTTCTACCAGCTGGCAGATTCAATTCAACATGAGAGCTGAACAAAAAGAACGAGCTGAATACATAACAAGGGGATAAATTAAACAGTGTGAGTGTGCTTTTAGAGGGACAAGAGGGGGTGTGTAACTGTGTGTGTGTGTGTGTGTGTGTGTGTGTGTGTGTGTGTGTGTGTGTGTGTGTGATGTAGCAGGATGGGGCTGGAGACTGCTGATAATTTCTCACCTTTCTGTGGGCAGAGTGATGGATGTGTGAGTGATGGGTGCTGAGGTGAGGAGGAGGAGGTGGGGGGGGGGGGTGATGGGGGGGGTTGGGGGGCGATGCTGTGCAGGTTGAGACAGGATCTATTTTCTCACCAGGAAAGCGAATTATTCATGTTCATCATTACAGCTTCAAACAGCTGATTCACCTGCAGCGCCTGAGGCCAGGTGTTTTTATTCAACCCATAGACGACCACCACCTCGTCAGCCGCAGGTCAGAGGTCAGAGGTCAATGCTACTTAAAGGCTTTATATGTGATTTTTTCATCCAGCAGATGTCGCCCTTGAGCACCAGCATGAAACCAAAACAACTCGCGCTGCATTGTTGTGTTAGCATGCTAATGCTAGTGATCTTTATTATGCTCGTATCTTCACACTGCATGTAAATTTACCTGAAATGAGCGTGATCTAGAAACACAGTTAAGCAGTGAGTACAGTATGTTATTCTTCTTTTCTCTAGTCCCTCAATTAAACAACTTTTATACACGAGGGGAGGAGTCAGCCGGCCGTCCTGGCGATGTAAACAAAGTGAAGATAGGACTCTGAAAACTCTGAAAACATCACAGACAGTGGGACTCGGGTGTTACACCCATTGTAGACAGTCATGACTCACAGAGTTATTTTCAGAGGATATACTTGATTTCTACATTTAAGTGTGAAACATCACATATAAAGACTTTAATGGATTTGGTGATTTTTCCCGTTCACATCCAGTTAAATGCTTCGTTTGTGTCATGAACAAAATCATCTGATTCGAGCTGCTGCTGAGTTTTAATTAACCTCTGTATTATCATTATTTTAACCTGTTGGATCATTTATAGTGCCGTCCCTGACTGAATATTTGTGTTCACTGCTGGTACAAATAACAGCTGTCACACACACACACACACACACACTGATCTGCTTAAGGGTCGGCCTGAGCTCTTCGTCCTCACTGACATTAACTCAGGTACAGCAGCAGGACAGGTGGGAGGGTCAAAATCATTCCTGGAATCGAAGCAGCAGCTTCACTTCTTCAACCTGAACAACTCGAGCTCTAATCAGAATATCAACCTCTTTCTGTCTGCTCTATCACAACACATTTTATGAGAGTATAACCTCCCACATGATGTTTCAAAGGTTAAAGCAACATGATGCAGGAATTTGGTTTGGTGCGTTTTGGTGCCCACCGAAGGTTTCCCACGACTCCCCTCTCAGACGGCGAGTGTTTGTTGACGAGCAGAGGAGCGGATCCACTTGGACTAACATGGTTCAGTTATATTAACAGAGTTTTCACACATCTGACTCTGCTAGCGTCTACAGCTCGTAGGAGAGACGACTTTTTGGTGTCAGGTGGATTTATTGACTTCTTCATATCAAACCTGAGACAGAACTCGGGTTAGATGACTTCCTGTAGCCGCTAAAGCTGCTAAACACGAGACAACGATGACTGATTGCCTCACTCTGCTTCTCTCTCTCTGTCCTCTCTCTCTCTCTCCGTCCTCTCTCTCTCTCTCTGTCCTCTTCCTCTCTCTCTCTCTCCGTCCTCTCTCTCTATCTCTCTCCGTCCTCTTCCTCTCTCTCGTCCTCTCTCTCTCTCTCTGTCCTCTCTCTCTCTCTCCGTCCTCTCTCTCTCTCTCCTCTCTATCTCTCTCTCCGTCCTCTTCCTCTCTCTCTCTCCGTCCTCTCTCTCTATCTCTCTCCTCTCTATCTCTCTCTCTGTCCTCTTCCTCTCTCTCTCCGTCCTCTCTCTCTCTCTCCTCTCTATCTCTCTCTCCGTCCTCTTCCTCTCTCTCTCCGTCCTCTCTCTCTCTCTCTCTCTCCTCTCTATCTCTCTCTCCGTCCTCTCTCTCTATCTCTCTCCGTCCTCTTCTTCTCTCTCTCCGTCCTCTTCCTCTCTCTCTCCGTCCTCTCTCTCTCTCTCTCTCCTCTCTCTCTCCGTCCTCTCTCTCTCTCTCCGTCCTCTTCCTCTCTCTCTCTCTCTCCGTCCTCTCTCTCTCTCTCTCTCCGTCCTCTCTCTCTCTCTCTCTCCGTCCTCTCTCTCCGTCCTCTTCCTCTTCCTCTCTCTCTCCGTCCTCTCTCTCTCTCTCTCTCCGTCCTCTTCCTCTCTCTCCGTCCTCTTCCTCTCTCTCCGTCCTCTCTCTCGCTCTCTCTCCGTCCTCTTCCTCTCTCTCCGTCCTCTCTCTCTCTCCGTCCTCTTCCTCTCTCTCCGTCCTCTCTCTCTCTCCGTCCTCTTCCTCTCTCTCCGTCCTCTTCCTCTCTCTCTCAGTCGTCGTATCAAACAGTACAGAGACGTGCTAACTGTCTGCTTTGTATCTGAAAGCTGCTGTGTGAACCAGCGCCGTAAAGACGTACGCACTTCTCACCAGACGACCTCGACCCGCTGACAGAGTTACATAGTGCTGAAAACATGGCGAGCAGGGCGCTCTGTGGACACGAGAGAGAGAGAGACGCCATCCTCCCTGTTGGAGGTTATTGTTCTATTAGATCGACTGTTTGAAGAAGGAGGAGGAGGAGTTACAGATTGTTGCTTTAATGAAAGAATTATGAAGGTTTCATCTGTAGGAAGTGGTTTTCATAGAAAGCCTTAAAATGAATCAAAACAACATCTGAACATCACTGAATCAGAGCTGCTTCATTTTGTTCCTGTGTTCCACTTTTAGACAAACTCTTTCTGTGCTAAACTCAAAAACACTGTGACCAGGAGGAAGAATATCCATGTTTTAATACATCTATAAATGTTTAAAGTGGAGTTTTGAACTCTGTTTCTGTTTCAGGAAAGTGAGCACACCTGAGTGTTTGATTGTGTTAAATCTGGTGTTTTAGTGTCTGCAGCCCCGGAGGAGCTGTCCGCGGTGCTGAATCCTCATCCGGCTCACTACGAGCCACAAACACGAGAAACACCTTCACAGAGACTCCTCCAGCCTCACACTTAATCCTCACAACAAACTTTAATCTCGTTATGTGTTTAAGAGGGGGGGGGGGGGGGGGGGGGGGTCCTCCTCATTCTTCTTCTCCTGTGCGGACACAAAGTTCGTCCTCAGCGGAAACAAAAGAGCAGAAAGCCTCGATGCTGAGATGTTGGAGGAAACTTTATCAAAGCTCAAACGTCAAATAAAAACACCTGAGATGAAGAAGCTGCTGCAGACGAACTTTAAATCCACACAGGATTCAAATAAATTCACTTTAAAAACAGGTGACGAGAGCGAGTGACACAAACAAATAAAAACTACAAAACCCACCTGGTTAGGATTCTTCTTCTTCTTCTTCTTCTTCTTCTGTTTGGTTTGATTTGTTTCGACTCAGGATGAAAATGTCCGTCCGTGCTGCCGCTCCACTCCACGGGACTGTCCCCGGTGGAAACACACCGCCCTCCTCCTCCTCTTCGACCGTCAAGCCCGACGGATGGAGGAGTCACACACTTCCGGTTCGGACTTTACAAAATAAAACACATAAACAGTAACGCGCTTTTTAGGAGAATTCTGATTTAATAGCTTTTAGTTTTATTGACTTTCTATGCTATCTATCTTTGCATGCTCGTGCTGCGACCTGCGGCAGGTCGTGTGGTTTTGTGTTTTCAGCCTCTGTCTGTGTGGAAGCTGCTCAGAGCCTCAGGATCACTTTAAAGCAGCTTTATTCATCCTCTTACACTTTACCATGTTAGCTTTTAAAACATATTTTGTCTTTTGACTTTTTTCTGTCCTTGCTGCAAAAACAAATCGCCCTTTTGAAACAGATAAAGTTGAAGTTGTTTTTTGTTAGTTTTACTTTTTGTGATATGGGATACTTACCGTATGATGTTTTGTCCGTTTAATGGAACTCAGCGGAGACAGGTAACGCTTTTATGATGTAGAGATGTTTGGGGTGAGAAAATAAAGCCCAGACTCTACTGTAAGAACGATAAACGGACGTGAGCTTGTACATTTATTTTCTCGTCTTCTGACTCCTCAACGCGATTTTACACATCAGGTCACACCTACACATTCACACGCTGACGGTAGAGGCTGCTGAGTGAAGAGTCCATCAGTATTAACTCATCCATTCACACACTGATGGTAGAGGCTGCTGAGTAAAGAGTCCATCAGTATTAACTCATCCATTCACACACTGATGGTAGAGGCTTCTGAGTAAAGAGTCCATCAGTATTAACTCATCCATTCACACACTGATGGTAGAGGCTTCTGAGTAAAGAGTCCATCAGTATTAACTCATCCATTCATACACATTAACACACTGATGGTAGAGGCCGCTGAGTAAAGAGTCCATCAGTATTAACTCATCCATTCATACACATTAACACACTGATGGTAGAGGCCGCTGAGTAAAGAGTCCATCAGTATTAACTCATCCATTCATACACATTCACACACTGATGGTAGAGGCTGCTGAGTAAAGAGTCCATCAGTATTAACTCATCCATTCATACACATTAACACACTGATGGTAGAGGCCGCTGAGTAAAGAGTCCATCAGTATTAACTCATCCATTCATACACATTCACACACTGATGGTAGAGGCTGCTGAGTAAAGAGTCCATCAGTATTAACTCATCCATTCATACACATTCACACGCTGATGGTAGAGGCTGCTGAGTGAAGAGTCCGTCAGTATTAACTCATCCATTCACACACTGATGGTAGAGGCTTCTGAGTAAAGAGTCCGTCAGTATTAACTCATCCATTCACACACTGATGGTAGAGGCTGCTGAGTAAAGAGTCCGTCAGTATTAACTCATCCATTCACACACTGATGGTAGAGGCTTCTGAGTAAAGAGTCCGTCAGTATTAACTCATCCATTCACACACTGATGGTAGAGGCTGCTGAGTAAAGAGTCCGTCAGTATTAACTCATCCATTCACACACTGATGGTAGAGGCTGCTGAGTAAAGAGACCATCAGTATTAACTCATCCATTCATACACTGATGGTAGAGGCCGCTGAGTAAAGAGACCATCAGTATTAACTCATCCATTCATACACCGCTAAGAAGCAGTGGGAGCAACTTGAGGTTATGTGTCTTGCTCAAGGACACATCGGACATGTGGCTGCAGGAGCTGGGGATCAAACTCTCGACCTTCAGATTGTAAGTCATTCATTTTAACTCAATCAGATAGCTAGTTTTTCTACATTTAAAAACAAAGTTGGACTTAACACTGAAGATAATCATTCAAATAAAATAATAATAATAATGTTTGGATTTTGTAAGGATTGTTGAAAAGTCTCTCTTTGTCCCTCAGCAGTTGATTCATTAAAGTGATCATACTTATGGTCTTTAATGACCCCTGACCTCTGATTATCACCTCTTAAGATGGATCCTTACTGTTGACTAACACAATAAGACAAACTCAATCCTTCATTTTATTCTTTATTGTTGCTGTTAGTTCTTTAAAATCAATTTAAATTCATCCTTCTGATTGGATGGCAACATTTATTCCAGCTCTTGAAACCGTTTTGTAAAATGTTAATTCAAAGTGCCTTATCCTCTGGACGCTTTTAATTTGAAGGGTAAGTCACCCTGCTTCCTGTCTCACGGTGTACAGCTTGCCACACGCGCTCACAAAATGGCCGCGCCCTCTGACGTCACAGGCAGTAGATGAAACGTTTTCACGCTTCATTTTGTTGAAGACAAACATCTGCAGAAGAAGAAGCTCTTTACAAACACTCATTTAGATATTTAATCAAATATATTTATTTTATTTTGAAGTATGAAAAACAAGAAGTTATTTTAGATTCAAGACAAAGAAAAGAAGAAGAAGAAGAAGAAGAAGAAGAAGAAGAAGAAGTAGTAGAAGTAGTAGAAGAATTTAAATAAATCTGATTAAAGAGAAACACATCTTTAACATGCTCTTCAGATCTTTCTGTTTCTGTCCTGATGAACAAAAATAAGAAGATGCTCTTCAGGAAGATACACACACACACACACACACACACACACGCACACGCACACGCACACGCACACGCACACGCACACTCAGACTCAGACTCAGACTCAGGCTCAGACTCAGACTCAGACTCAGACTCAGACTCAGACTCAGGCTCAGGCTCAGGTTCAGACTCAGGCTCAGGCTTAGACTCAGGCTCAGGTTCAGGCTCAGGTTCAGACTCAGGTTCAGACTCAGGTTCAGATTCAGGCTCAAGGGGGGGGGGGGGGGAGGAAAAAAGTCACATTTTTTTTTATGTCCAATGATGCTTTTGTATTTTCTTCTCTTCTTTCTGGGGGGGACTGGGAGCCAGTGGAGGTTACGAAGGATGGGGGTGATGAAAAGGTGAGAAGCAGGATTCTGGATATGCTGAGTGTTCTGTATGAGACTGTAGTCTACTGTGGAGGTGATGGATGTGTGAGTGAGGGTCTCAGCAGCTGATGACGAGAGGGGATGGCGAGAGGCGGGCGATCAAGAGGTTCACTCAGAACCGTTTGTTTGATGTGTTACAGATGGAAAGGTCAGTGATGAGAACAGGAGACGTGTAAACCTGCGAGGAAGACGCCTGTTTATCTTCATGACTTTAAACTCTTCATGTCTTCGATCAGATCGGGTCACGAGAACTCGCCGTCACGCAGCGTGAAGAAGTTTGAGCTGAAACGAGACGGAAACAAAGACCCTAACTCTGAATAATGAATTAATATTCATGACCTTTCAGTTTGTTATCTACAGAAGACTGAACAGCACTCCAGTCTATTAACACACACACACACACACACACACACACACACACACACACACACACACACACACACACACACACACACACACACACACACACACACACACACACACACACACACACACACACACACACACACACACACACACACACACACACACACACACACTATGTGTTTCTATGGAGGATCAAATTAACTTTTTAATTTTAAATTTAAACTAAATTAATCTCTCAGGCTACTCCGACTAGTTCCCTCTTTTCTCTCATCTTTTCATTTTCTTGACATTTTCTGATTTTAAGTCTCCAAAAGATTCACCTGCAGTTACACAATCAGGAGGTTCAGATTTCTGCAGCAGCATGACGGTGTGTGAGTTCCTCTCTGATGAGTCCTGTTTGTGTTTCTATGAACATGCAGCACGTGTGTGTGTTATTTCATACGTGCAGTCAGCAGAGATGTGATCGTCCCTGAGGGAGCACAGAGAGCTCCAGCAGGCAGAGAGGATCATGGTCCGACACTCGTCTCAAACGCAGTATTGATCCTGATAATGGGGCGCTGTGTTTTCTGCTCTACCTCTCCACTGCCCTCTGCTGTCACACAATGTTAATAACAGAACACCTTCAATGGAAAACATGGAGGTGCTCAATCAAACATCATCATCATCTTTAAATATTATTTCATGGATTTAATCAGAGGAGAGCTCCTCTTTCATTCCAGCTCAAAAATGCAATCTCAAATCATCTTGTTTATGGCATTAAAGGTCACATACTGTTCTTCTCCTGGGGGATCCAGGAAGAGCCGGGAAACGTTGCTGGGGTGAGGGACGTCTGGGGCAGATGCTTATCGGGACCTGACCTCGGATAAGCGGAAGATAATAGATGGATATCCTCCTCCTCCTCTTTATTATCAGAGCTCCTCAAAACATGTGTGAAGTTTCCCTTTGTGATGTCATGAAGGGAAAATCTCCAAACAGCCTGTTTGAGCACACATTTTCTGAAAAGTGGAGCAGGCAGGAGAGGATGGACTTTTCTCATCATTGGGGGGTTTGTAGACGGACTAGAGACACATGTTAGAGTTAGAGGAACATGGTGAAGAGTGTTTTAAATATGTGACCTTTAAAATGTTTAAGTGTTTTTAAAAAATAATGAACAGAATCAAAAAGATGGTCAACATTTAATGTCAAACAACAAAAACAAATGATAAATAAAACTTGTTCACAACAGAAGAGTCAGTTCAACAGGAGAACCTCACAGTGCTGCAGAAGGGAACACATCCCCCCCCCCCCTCAACATCTGGAAACCCGCCCTTCAATACGTCTGACATCACACTTTATGACGCGTTTCATCCTCGTCTTGTTTTACACACTGGAGCTTCGATGAACTCCGACCTCATAACATTTTGTTAATCTGTGCAGCCTCTGGGTGCTGGTGGCTCAGTGGTTAGTGCGCGCACCCCCTGTACGGAGGCTGTAGCCTTCAAAGCGAGCGGCCCAGGTTCGAATGCGGCCTGTGGCTCCTCTCCCGCATGTCATTACCCTCCATCCTCCTCCACTGTCATATATCTCCATTAAAGGCACAAAAGCCCAAAAATAAATCTTAAAAAAACAACCTATCTGTGCAGCCTCAAAAAAAGACTACAGACCTTTAAATGTCTTCAAAAACACTCAAACTCAAATAAAACTTCACTATCAGCCTGACGTGTGACAAATGACTGAAATGTGGAAAGTGCACATTAGTGAATGTTGACTTCATGTCTAACACTGTTAGTGACTCACTGAAGGATCGCGCTGCTTTTAATGCACGGCTAAACCTGTGCAAAAAAGAGAGAAAAAGATGGCGCGCAATCCACAAAGTCATCCTTTCTTTGCTCCAATCAGAAGCAAACAGTGAAAATCAAGTCTGGCGTCATCGAAATGAACACTGAAAAATCCCCCCCCCCTCCTCTCTGAGGTCATCATCTTTATGTGGACAGAACTGAACTCTGTCAGTGTGAGAGTGAAAGTTTCTAGTTAAATGAACCTGTAGGTGCATCGTTCACACATGTTAGATGTTATCTTTGAGCGTCACCACACTCCTCCTCCAGGAGCGTCATGTAGCTTTAAGTCTTTGACCGTAGTGTGTTGAACTTTGAGTCCTCTGCAAACATCCTCCACGTCTCTGTGGTTCTCTCAGTTTTAGTCACTCAAGCACAACACCTTTTAAGATTTCACACAAACTACAAACATCTGTCCGTCCTCTTCTGGAGAACCGCCCAGCAGCATCCTGAGCTGAATGAGGACAACGTCATCCCTGGAGGTCAAAGGTCCTCAGGCAGCGACTGGAGCAGCAATAGGCCACAAAACTCACCGTCGTCCTTCAGAGGAAAAGAGGGAGTGAGGAAACAGATGAGCATGTTTATCTTTAAACCCTGAAGCAGAAAGTGGGAGAGCAGTCTGAAGGAAAGGGGGTGGGGTTTGTTCTGACCTGCGATGGACTCCTGCCAGGGCGGTCTCTCTGAGGGGGAAGAGTTTGGGGTAGATGATGGTGAACATGGCCTGGCTGCAGCGGTGGCAGTGTCCCAGGGGAAACTGCAGCAGGTCCAGCAGGCTCTTCGGGAGGTCGATGGGAGGCAGCAGGCTGAGGTCTAAAGATCACAACATGACATCAAATTACATTTTCACTTCGGCAGACACATTTGGTCCAGTGATAGACTTTCATCTGGTTTATTGTTTGGTGTGTTTAAGTTTCTGAGGATATCTTTGGCATATGAAAACATGATATCACTTTTTGCCCCCCAAACGTTCATTGTTCTGACTTTAGCTGCAGCTGTTATCACTCAGGCAAACAGCAGACACTACGATGGTAAAGTGGAAGTGTCTGCAGCAGCAGAGTCACAGCGGAGAGCGGAGGTCACATGTCGAGAGGAGGGAGAGATGACGTTTTGACAGCTCAAAGAAAAACCTGACAGTCAGGTGGAAACTCCTCGAGTGAGGGAGCTTTGTATCATGTTATGTAAAAACTGTTAAAATGTTTTACTCTCGACCAACATGAGGTTCTGGTGTCAACATCAGCCCGTCTGTAAATAATGAGGCATGAACTTTAGTAACCGATGTCGAGCTTTTATATCAGAGATATAAAAAAAGGAGAGACAGATAAAACAGGCATGCCTGCTGTTGCCATGGTGATATCGGACGCTGTCGGTCAGTTTGTGCAGGTTTGATCAGGGGGAAAAAGTCGACTCGTGGCTCTGCTCATGTCAGGAAATCATCGACCTGCTGGGCGCAGCTCATCGGGCCGAGATAGCCGTCGCGCCTCGGTGTACGCTGCAAGACTAACGGCGTGCGATCGGGCTGAATTAATCAGTTGCAGGATTTAAAAATCGTGTCTGAATCGTGCTGAAACCGTCTCACCTGTCGGCCGCTGGCTGTACATGCGGTGCAGGGTTCTCATGGCGAGCTCCTCCAGGGGAACCACGTTATCTGTCCCCGTGCCGACCACCTTCACCTCAGCCGGGAGCCCGACGAGCGCTTCACTCAGCGCCTCACCCAGAACCTCACCGAGGCCCGCCTCCGACACCCGGGCCGACACGCCGCACCTGGACAAGAGCAACACATTGGATTTCTTCTTCTGTGGTGTTTCAAACGTATTCACAGCGTGCAGAACAGTTTAAAGTAGCACAGCACGTTACCCGCTGCAGCCGATGACCTTGTTATATAAGTAGGACGGGAGACCCTTCAGGTCCACGTTGTTGTCCACAAACACAAACTGCAGCTCCCTCGATCTGCCCAGATCTGAAACACACACACACACACACACACAGACACAGACACACACACACAGACACACACACACACACACAGACACAGACACACACACAGACACACACACAGACACACACACACACACACAGACACAGACACACACACAGACACACACACAGACACACACACACACACACACAGGCACACACACACACACACACACACAGACACACACACACACACACACACACACACACACACACAGACACACACACACACACAGACACACAGACACACACACACACACACACACACACACACACACAGACACACACACAGACACACACACACACACACACAGACACACACACACAGACACACAGACACACACACACACACACACACACACACACACAGACACACACACACACACACACACACACACACACACACACACAGATATGAGTGTCGTCCTCGCTATATTCTTCATCACTATGGTAACACACGGAGGTCACTTGAGGTCATCCTGACCGAGCGGCAGGAAGGTCAGCCGGTTGGCGGCCATGGAGAGCTGGTTGAGGCGGTGCAGCCAGCAGATCTGTCGGGGGAAGTGGCTCAGGTGGTTGCGGTCGGCCGTCAGGTTCTGCAGAGAGACGCAGCGGTGCAGCCGATCCGGCAGAGAGATCAGCTGGTTCATGGACACGTCCAGAGTCTCCAGCTCCTGCAGATCCCCGATCTCTGATGAACGGAGTGAAACAGGAAGCAGAGAGAGAGAGAGAGAGAGAGAGAGAGAGAGAGATGAGTGAAGCTGAACTCTCTGTGTGCATTTCTCTGGTTTAGTTGTAGTTCCTGTTTTATTTTGTAGTTCTCTCCCCTCTGTATCGTGCCTACTGTTACTTCCTGCCTTTGTGAGCTTCATTGTCCTCACCTGTCTAAACCTCCTTCTACACTAGTAGTTCGTCCTGATTGGTCCAAAATTTGTAAACAAATGTGAGATCCTCAGGACGCCAAAAATACCCGGATATTGTTCTGATTCTGCAAAAAACAGTCTCCCTGATGTACTGTTTCCCACAATGCAAAGCGCCTGTAGGTCAGAGGTCAAAATGACGGACTGTGTTCATCATAACAGGAAATAACCACGATCAGACCAAAGCACACAGAGATCCCACCCGTTCTCTTTGTTGATTCTCTAAATCATGAAAATCTAAATGAATCTCTCGTCAGCTTTTTTCAGACTCTATGTGGACGCTACGCTGTAACGGCGTTTGACGTCAGCTGGGCTGTTGTTTACTTCCTCATTACAAGAGAGGAAACCAGCCGGGCCTGGTGTACTGCAGAGTAACCACAGACTGGAGGTCAGAGGTCAGACTAACGTGGTGTGCAGTGTGTAGTAGGCAGAGGCTTTTCCACATTAAAAAAATTATGACCGCCAAAAAAAAAAATGGATCTGAGGCTCGCAGCGTGCACGCAGCCTTCATCTAACCATCCGACCATGAACACAAAACATGAAACATTTATATTCTGAGGTTGAACATTTTAAAATTAAATTAAAAATGTAAAAAATGAACAAAAATCTTGTAGCTTAATGTCACATCAAAACAAACTGAATCATCTCAACAGAATGTCATCACCTGGTTTTTATCGTTCTCTCCTTTCAAACTGTACGAGGAGCTCTGACGCCCCCTGCTGGCACGTTTAACACTTACAGCTCAACGCAGGTTAAAGGCTGCTCAGACAGCACGGGGTTTATTTCAGTAGATGTTTAGTAGATGAGACATGCAGCTGTTTACCTGCAGGAAGACTCTTCAGGTGGTTGTTGGACAGCCTCAGGTGACGCAGAGATCTCAGCCGGCCGACCTCCGGACAGAGGAGCTGCAGCGCGTTGTTGCTCAGATCCAGGGACTGCAGGCGAGCCAGGTTCCCGATAGCTGACGGATCAAAACACACATCAACAAAAAGACGATGAAACCACGAGATGAATGTTTTTAAAGGAGTCGATATCATGACGCGGAGGAGGACTCACCTTGAGGAATAATCACGATGTTGTTTGAGTGCAAATACCTTTAAAAGGAAAGAAAGGAAAGGTTACACCTGTGACCACATCACCCCCGTCCTTCATGACCTCCACTGCCCCCCATCCCTCAGTGTCACCACCTCAAATCCTCATCATCACCTACAAAGCCCTCCATGACCCAGCTCCTCCCCTCTACCTGTCTGAGCTCCTCCTCCCCCCCGCCACCCTGCAGGACTAAGAGGTCTTCTCCATTGCCCCCCTCACTCTCCACCTTCATCCTTAAACACTTAGGGGCTCGTTTCAGAAAGGAGCTTTAAACAACGATCTCTGAGTCAGGCGCTGTGTTCATGTGGCGTCGGAAACATTGGAAAAATGGGACCATTCCAGGAGCGCCTGAATGCAGCACGACCCTGAACTGTGTGAGGATTTACCCTCAGGTGGGGAAATCTGAGTGTCCGGTTTCAGAAAAGCTAATTGGAGGTTAGTGCGAGGAGAGACGAGGTCAGAACCCACAGCCAGCACAAAGTGAGACGTGTAAATTCAAAACAAACAGCTCAGCTAAATACTCACAGTTCAATCAGGTTTGGGAGCTTCTGGGCGAGATTATCAGGCT
>NC_083612.1:2332257-2342257 GCF_963584025.1 Labrus mixtus | reverse complement strand
GTCAGTCAGTAAGTACAGTCAGTACAGTCAGTCAGTAAGTACAGTCAGTCAGTACCAGTGTAGTGAGCGAGTTCCTCTTCATGTACAGTCAGTCAGTCAGTCAGTACAGTCAGTCAGTCAGTACAGTCAGTAAGTACAGTCAGTCAGTACCAGTGTAGTGAGCGAGTTCCTCTTCATGTACAGTCAGTCAGTACAGTCAGTCAGTAAGTACAGTCAGTACAGTCAGTCAGTACCAGTGTAGTGAGCGAGTTCCTCTTCATGTACAGTCAGTACAGTCAGTCAGTAAGTACAGTCAGTCAGTACCAGTGTAGTGAGCGAGTTCCTCTTCATGTACAGTCAGTACAGTCAGTCAGTAAGTACAGTCAGTCAGTACCAGTGTAGTGAGCGAGTTCCTCTTCATGTACAGTCAGTCAGTCAGTCAGTACAGTCAGTCAGTCAGTACAGTCAGTAAGTACAGTCAGTCAGTACCAGTGTAGTGAGCGAGTTCCTCTTCATGTACAGTCAGTCAGTCAGTCAGTACAGTCAGTCAGTCAGTACAGTCAGTAAGTACAGTCAGTCAGTACCAGTGTAGTGAGCGAGTTCCTCTTCATGTACAGTCAGTCAGTACAGTCAGTCAGTCAGTACAGTCAGTAAGTACAGTCAGTCAGTACCAGTGTAGTGAGCGAGTTCCTCTTCATGTACAGTCTCTCCAGAAACTGAAGACCTTCATCCTTCAGCAGCTCGACGGGGAACTGGATCAGGTTCCTGTAGTTCAGAAACAGGTTCTTATGGCGCTCCTGCTTGGCCATGAAGATAGTCTCATGGAGTTCAGTCGCCATGTCTGAAGAAACCTCTGCACCCCCACGGGGAGAGGGGGGGGGGGACTCGACAGTGACTCCTTCTTTATGACATCACTGAAAGAGAAAAACAGAGAGAGGAGGCATCAAGAATAAAAAACAGAAGCAGAGCAGCCAGAGCAAAGAAGCAAAGAACCGAGGTGTGTGTTGACCTGAGGGCTGAGTGTGTGTTGACCTGAGGGCTGAGTGTGTGTGTGTTTGCATCCCACCCCCCCAGATGACGTCAGAAGTCTAAAGTCTGATTCTGTACATGAAGTTTATCTGATTCTTTGAGTTCCTGCTGGAGCTAAAGTCAGATTTTAAAGTCTAAACTATCACCTGTAATCAAACATGTTAAGTTATCTTAATATGTAAATCCTGACAGAGGAGGAGAGCTGCTCTGATTAAAACACACTGAAGTTTGAGCATTAGCATGCTGCTGCTATCAGCTTCAACAACAACAGAGCTGTAGTTTATGTTTTTACCTGAACACAACACATCCACTTTATTCTCCACTGACGTTCACGGCCCAATAAAAAGCTACATTTATGTTTATAAAGAAAATAAGCTGTGATGACTCCGAGAGAGGCAACAGTTATCTACCGTAAACAACGCATGACGTCACTTCCTTGTTTTTTCTTCACCCGTTATGGCGGGTTGGCACTCAGCTTTCAGGCGCGTTACCGCCATCTACTGGTTTGGAGTGTGCACTACATTTTATTTATCTTCAATTTAAAGAGATATAAAATATAATAAAATAAATAATAATTAAAAACTCAGTTTCTCTTAAATAAAAATGTAAGACTCTTAGTCCAATAAAAAGTAGATTTTTTTTAAGGTTGGCTCCTCCTATTCAAACTTCCTGATGTCCCTTTTGAATCTCTCTCTTTCTCTGGCATCGTCACAGAACATGATCTTCTGATTCCTCTTCCTGGCAGTGTCCACAGAAACCCGTAGGATGCTCCTTTAGTTTTTTTTTTATCGTTCCTTTAGCTTCTGATACGACCATAATGTTATCATCCAGCTTTAAGGACCGCTTTGCTCGTTGATCTGTTTGTTCGTTTCCTTTAAATCCTCGTTGAGCTGATACTCAGATAAATGTTATCGATATATTTATTATTTTTAATCTATTAAGAGTTTTATATATTTAAAAATAATATCCTGTCGACTGAGTGACTTAAATGATTGTATTGACATTAAAGCTTAAACATGAATCTGAACAAACACTCTCTGCCCGCTCTCTCCATAATGCTGTTGCTATAGCAACCATCTCAATTGTGTAAACTGACATGCGATCCAGAGCTGTTGGGGTTTCTGTGCCTTGCTCAGGGGCACGTCGGCAGTAATTTGGAAGTGACCTAGCACCTCTCCAATGACCAGACCGACTTCTTTACTTCTTTACTTTAGTATTCGGGAGCCAGCGACCCTCCAGACCCCAACCCGAGTCCCTACAGACTGAAGTACAGACTCAGAGACCGGATGAGGAGCCGCTACTCCTTCACATCAAGAGGAACCAGGAGAGGTGATTCAGACATCTAATCAGGATCCTCTAGCCGCCTCCCTTTAGAGGTTCTCTATATGTCAGCTCTGTGATTGGCTGGTGACCAGTCCAGGGTGTGACCCCGCCTCTCACCCAATGACAGCTGGGATCAGCTCCAGAGACCCTGAATGTGAAAATCTGGATTGCTTTTGAAACTTCAGACAAACGGTGGAGTAAAGGCTCCTCATTGGTCGACACGCAGCCTCGTGTGTCGTTCATCAAAGACGAGAAGACGAAACAGTTTGCATACATTTTTATTCATCTTAAATCTCGTGTAGAAAAAAAGAATCAGAGAAACAGAAACATTCTCTTTTCCTTCAGCCGATCGCTTCGCCCCGTACTCTGAATAATCTGATAATCAGGAACAATTCTTACAACAGCGTGTACAAAAGAAAAAGAAACCTCAGTCTAACTGATCATTGTCGTACAAACTCAAGAGGTTGGAAGGCTACGAATAATTTACACACAACGGAAAAAAGTCGGGGGAGAAAGATGACATCAACAGAAGAAGAAAAAAAAAGGGGGAGGAGTCAAAATTAACACAAAGGGAGATTTGAAGGGAGATTTGATTGGATTTGATGTCCGCTCTGTGAGGTGTTCCAGCGGTAAAAGTGAGGCCAAAATCACAAACCACAAACACTGAAAACAACCATGAACGACCACGAAGGAATCACCATGGAAACAGGTGATGCCGAGCTGAAGGTAAACGCGTGTCGATCGGGTCAAACTGTCCCGAACTGGACGAAAAGATCAACAGGACTGAAAAACTAAATCTGGGTTTCAGCAGCTCCAGAGGTCTGACCCTAAAACCTCCAATAGAAGCCCACCCTAATGGAAGGCCCCGCCCCCTTTAACGAGCGAGATGTCGCTGCGTTTAGAGGAATGAAGGCGGGTCTCCATTAGAGGCGCTTCATGCAGTTAGTGTGGATTATTTTACAGATCGAACACGAGGAGAAAAAAACATGAACTTCAACATCCGTCCCAGAAAGACGGAGTAATGCTGGACGGCGTTCCAGCCGTGCAGCGGGTTGGCGTGCTCTCTTACAACGCAAGATCGAGTTAGAGATGAATTTGAGCGATATCTTAATGTTAATGAGACAGCTCTCTCCAGAAGAACAGAACGATGAGCATCAGATGTAACTGCAATACACGAGAGGCACCACTAGGGGGAGTCTCTTTAATCTAACAGGAGTCTGAATGAGACACAGGAACCAGCTTTGACCTCGTGGTCATCGGGTTTCTTCCCCTTCAGGATGGTTCGGTTTGTGGTTTGAATTTGAGCCGGACATCAGAGATGAGAAGTTTTGTGTGTGTTTTCTGAACATGTAAATAAATCGAGAGAAAAACAAACAAACAACAACAACAACAACAGTGAGGTAGATGGATGGTTGAAGGGAAAACAAAACCTTCCCCCTAAAAATCAAAAGGGACAAAGAAACGAGCGGAGGATTCTTAGTGATTCACAAATAAAAACGTGAGGATATCTGAGGTGAAGGAGCCGTCTGTCCCACGCGCTCCTCTCCGATCGTACTCGCCTTCATTGAACTTTAATAACCTCTGTGTGGCGGGATCTCTCTCTGATCGACGGCGAGGAGCTTCCTCAGCGTTTGTGTAACGTCTCAGTGCTGTCAGATAATTCCACTCATCCCTCAACCAAACTCACCCATACTCAAAAGTTTAAATGTTGGAAAACGGAGAGTGAACTGTTCCCGCAGCACGCCATCAGAACGACCTCACACGTTTACTTAGTACCCTAAACCAGGCGTGATAAAAAACATGCACGAGACGATGGAAGTGTGACAAAAAGGTCATCAGAAAAGTTGAATCAAACTGCTGGAGATCATAGAAATATAAGATTTAAACATTCTTAGCTGCCAATTTCCACAGTCAGTGAACGCCGCGGTGTGTCAGCGCTGTGCACTACGGCGCCGTTCACTATCCACAGCGAGCGCCGCGGTCGGACTCCAGAGCGTGCAGCAGCTCTCTGTTTCAAATATGCTCGCTGCTGGCACGTGTCAAGCTGGACAGAATAGATCGACCCAGACAGGAAGTCAGACAAGGACGCACACGGTCCGATGGAGCTTAACCGCGGCGCTGGCGGATGCAGTGCGCACAGACTTTGTGGAAATCTGCAGTTTTTAGACTTCTTCTGAACGTTCCCCGTCTGACTCTGGACTTTTTTAAAATGTGATTTCTTGCAGATTTTCTGATAAACAAACTTTACTCTGGCTGCATTCGATGGTCGTCTTGTACAGAAGAAGTGAACGCCGCTAAACGCATCGAAGCACGGTTTTAAACTTCGGCGATGGAATCAACGCCATCGTGAGCTCTACATGTGTCTGCGTAGATCTGCAAATTCTCCGCCCTACGACCGCTCGCTGTCAGTCTGCATTTCTATGCTTGTTTGAATATCGCTGCTCGTTTGTGTTCAGGTAACCATGGCAACTAACCGAGCCGTGTCATGATGGACGTGACGCTGATGAATGGCGGGCGAGCAGCAGCTGGTTTAACCGGTTTGTAGCGTTCCTCCTCCTGCAGAATTTTGAAAACGACAGCGATGCTGGAAATATGAGGCTACGTTGGCGGGCCAATCACAGCCGGCTTGCACTTTGAGGAGGGGCGTTTTACGAGAAGTGAACTCTTGTCTTGACACATTTGAATAATTAGGGGCGTGGCTTGGTTGACTGACAGGTGATCGCATTACAGCAGTGTGATAGGTTCGCCTCAGCTCCGCCTCTTTTTCATCATTCAGCTTCCAAACTCAGAACCCAATGAGTGACGTCACTGAGTGTACGTCCATGTTCTCTACAGTCTCTGAGTCCAAGAAGACGGAGAGATGACGCAGTTAAAAAAAAAACTTAAAAAAGAGCGACGGGCGTTTCAACAGAGCGGTGAAATAAATACTTTAATGTTTTTTAAAAAACCACGGGCGGAGGAACAAACTTCAGTCTTTGGATCGATTGGAATAAAAAAAGCAGCAGCAGCTTTGACTTTTCTGATGACCTTCTGATTGTCACTGTCGGGCCTCCATACATTAAGTACAAGGAACAGGTGAGAACCAGAGACCCCCCCACCCCCCCCCCCACTTCCTGTTTCAGATGGTTTTAAGGAAGCGATGTTCCCGCCTAAACTAACAGAGGAACGCCTCCTGATCAAAGGAGATCGAATGAGAGAGTCAGGGAGTCACACACACACACACACACACACACACACACACACACACACACACACACACACACACACACACACACACACACACACACACACACACACACACACACACACACACACACACACACACACACACACACACACACACACACACACACACACACACACACACACACACACACACACACACACACACACACACACACACACACACACACACACACACACACACACACACACACACACGAATATGACTAAAGGGGGAAAAGGGGAGCAGAAAAGGATTCAACTTTTCTCTTTGACCTGAGATTGAGTTGGGCCTCAGCTGTGACGCCTCGCCCCTCAGAGGAGAGAGAGAGAGAGAGAGAGAGAGAGAGAGAGAGAGAGAGAGAGAGAGAGAGAGAGGGGTCGAAGCGTCCCAAGCGACATGAGAGCGTCGTGAGGGAGAGTTACCAAACTGTCGCACCTTCACACGGGAACACAGAGAAATGAAAGCAGCTCAGAGACACAGTGACAAGCATTTAAAAAATAAAAAAACAGGACTGTAGTGGAAACGTCTGATCGGACCTGAAGGAGTTTTTTTTTCTCTTTTTATATATATATATTTTTTTATATATATATAGATATGAACTATATTACAACCACAAGAGAAATCAGGAATAGCAGCTTCTTTCTGTACATGATGAACGTCTCCAACCGTAGAAAAGTTAGAAAAAGTGACACAAACAACAAGTGGTGCGTCGACCATGTGGAGACTAAAGACGAGTCAACAGGGACGCTCCCCGACCGAGAGGCCGTTACAGATAAAGTGTTCATACTTCCTTTTCTGCCGTCCCCTTCGTCGGCCATCTTTGTTTTTTGTTGTTTTTTTTGCTTGGTTGTAGACTGGATTAAGTCGGTTAAACCGAAACAGAACAGCACTTTGTGAGAGGATAAGACTTCAGATGGAAACAAAGGTCCCATGACACGGTCGTTTTAAATCGAGAACAGGAGCTGGAGATATCAAAAGGCAAAACGAGGAGGAGTGTCCTCAGACATTTTTGAGAATGGCGTCAAAGGTCGTGTTGCGCCCGTGTTTTAGTCGGCGGTGTTTTTAGAGTTTCAGGGCGAGAACTGTAGACGAGAAACTTTTACAAAAAAAAAGGAGAATTTTGGCAAAACATTTGGCAGATTTGTCTCTCTGGTCGTTTCTCTCAGACGACTGAAGTGCTTTTTTTTTTTTTTTTAAGATATGCTCAACAATTTTAACTTAATGCCCCGCCCCTAAAGCGACCAAAACGCCGTTCATTCATAAAGGCCTACACATTTTGTTTTCCCCGTTTGGAAATACATGTAAAAAAAGTAACAAACAACAATTTATAAAATAAGTTCAGCCATGACGAGGGAGTCAGATCTCCCGCTAATTTCTTTCTTCTTCGTTTTCCCGCTCGTCCCCCTCTCGGCGGCGAGGGCGGCGTGCCCGCTGGTGGAAACCGAAACTAGAACCATGAGAGAGAAGTGTGTGAAGGAGCAGCAGGACATGGACTCAGTGACGGCGCTCTCCACCTTCCTGTGAGTCTCTTCTCCTCACCGGGTGGCGCTCAGCTGGGGGCGTGGTTAAAAAAAAAAAAAAAGATCCCACCCACTGAGGCGAGAAGGGGGCGGGGCCAGGGGTGCAGTCAGGTGGATGTGTCTGTCAGATCAGCAGGCGGAGGACTGCGGGAGAGGCATGGCGCGTTCATTTTTGCGTCCTCCGTTCATGTGCGCGTACGGCGGCAGCTCGTCCAGAGACGGCCGCACAGACGCCGCAGCGTGGCCCGCCCCCGAGAGCCCGTTGGCCGCCTGCTGACCAGACGGCTGCTTGTCCATGGCGGCGGCGGTCGACGTACAGGGAGAGGAGGGGGAGCCGGGTGCCAATGAGGGGGTGGGCGGAGCCTCAGTGCTCTGGGAGCTCGGGGAGGGCGGGGTCTGTTGGGGGACCGTCGTTTGCTGCGGCTGAGAGGAGGAGGAGGCGGGGTCCAGAGGAACGGTGTCCATGTTGTCCATCTTGTCCAGGTGGTGGTGCTGGGCGTCGGGCGGCTTGTTGTCAGCGCTGTAGAAGAAACTGACCTCTCTGAACGACGGCTCCAACTCGTCCTTCAAACTGCTGATGATCTCAACGAAGGCCGGACGCATCTTAGGATTATACTGCCAACACATCCGCATGAGCTCGAACCTACACACACACACACACACACACACACACACACACACAGACAGACAGACAGACAGACAGACACACACACACACACACACACACACACACACACACACACACACACACACAGACAGACACACACACACACACACACACACACACACACAGACAGACAGACAGACAGACAGACACACACACACACACACACACAGACACATATACACACACACACACACAGACAGACAGACAGACAGACAGACACATATACACACACACACAGACAGACAGACACATACATATACACACATATACACACACACACACACACACACACACAGACACATATACACACACACACACACAGACAGACAGACAGACAGACAGACACATATACACACACACACAGACAGACAGACACATACATATACACACATATACACACACACACACACAGACAGACAGACAGACAGACAGACACATATACACACACACACACACAGACAGACACATACATATACACACATATACACACACAGACACACACAGACAGACAGACAGACAGACACATATACACACACACACACACACACAGACAGACAGACAGACAGACACACAGAGACACACACATGCACACACACACACACACACACACACACAGAGACACACACACACACAGACACATATACACACACACACACAGACACACACAGACACATATACACACACACACACAGACAGACACACAGAGACACACACCCACACACACAGAGACAGACACACACATACAGACACACACATATACACACACAGACAGACAGACACATATACACACACAGACAGACAGACACATATACAGACAGACACACACACACACACACACACACACACACACACACACACACACACACACACACACACACACACACACACACACACACACACACACACACACACACACACACACACACACACACACACACACACACACACACACACACACACACACACACACACACACACACACACACACACACACACACACACACACACACAGGTTAACTCAGGATCATGTCTTCCTGTAGTCTAAAGTCTAAAGTTTGTAGTTCTGGCACCTTCCAGAGAAAATGTACTAATGCTAATATAAAGCTAATATTTAGCTTAAGCAAACCTTAACAAAAAGATGCAAACTATTCACTAAAGGCTGAAAAAATGTGTGTGTGTGTGTGTGTGTGTGTGTGCGTGCGTGTGTGTGGACTCTCACAGCATGTCGGGGCAGTTCTGTGGTTTCTCCAGCAGGCCTCCCTCCATGACGAAGCGGAGCACCTGCTCGTTGGACAGACCTTGGTACGGCTGCTCCGACAGAGTGGCTATCTCCCACAGCACGACCCCGAACGACCTGCACGGAGGAAGACAACGAGGAGGTTACATCGGGGCGTGTGACATCATCGCACCCGGGTGTCAGTCAGTATTTGTCTCACGCACTGACCAGACATCCGACGTGGTGGTGAACACTCCGTCCTTCAGAGACTCGGGGGACATCCAGCGCACGGGGAGCAAACCTTTCCCACCTTTACGGTAGTAATCCGTCTCATAGATGTCTCTGGTTGTCTCTGGTCATACCGAAATCTACACACAGACACAGAGACACACACACACACACACACACACAGAGACACATACACACACACAGAGACACACACACACACACACACACACACACACACACACACACACACACACACACACACACACACACACACACACACACACACACACACACACACACACACACACACACACACACACACACACACACACACACACAGACACAGACACAGACACAGACACACACAGACACACACAGGGAGGAAGTGAGGCTCAGATCTCTGTTTGTTAGGTTGTACATGTTGACATGCTTCTGGTTGTTGTTGTTCTCATTGTGAGGTTGTTTGTTCACACTCCACAAGAGGGCGCTCTTCCTGTTATTATGAACCCCCTGATGTTCCTGCAGTCACCACAAGGGGGCATCAGAGACTCTGTTTACACTCTAAAAATGATGAAAACAAGGACTCTAAAAGGTTCTCTGATTTCATGGATGTGGAGACAGAGCTGCAGGGTTCACTTCCTCTGCATGCTCCCTTCTCCCCTACATCGACTCCTTACCTCCTATCTTGACGGTGAAGTCCTCGGCCACCATGCAGTTCCTGGCCGCCAGGTCTCTGTGCACAAACTTGTTGGCGTTGAGGTAGGCCATGCCGTCGGCAATCTGCCCGGCCATCTGCAGCATCTTCTTCAGGG
>NC_083612.1:2319757-2327257 GCF_963584025.1 Labrus mixtus | reverse complement strand
ATTCAATGAATCCGCTCTCAAAGTCACTTTGTTCCCCGCCTCGTACAGTGAAACCTGATTTCTAAGAACTGGTAGGAAAATGTTTCCTCCTTCAGGCAGAGATTCTGTTTCTCACATCGAACCACTTTACGCTGCAGCTGGAGCAGACTCACATCTCATTCTATTAAAGTTTGTAAATCAGCTTCTCCATCTGTTCAATTCTCCCTCTCTCTCCCCCCCATCTCTCCCCTATCTCTCCCCATCTCTCCATCTCTCTCTGTCTCTCTCTCCTCTCTCTCTCCCCCTCTCTCTTTGTCTCTCCCTCTCTCTCCATCTCTCTCTCTCCCCTCTCTCTCTCCATCTCTCATCTCTCTCTCTCCCTTCCCCCTCTCCTTCTCTCTCTCGCTTTGTCTCTTTGTCTCTCTCCTCTCTCCATCTCTCTCTCTCCCCTCTCTCACTCTCCCTCCCCCCTCTCTCTCCCCCTCCCTCTCCTTCTCTCTCTCGCTTTGTCTCTTTGTCTCTCTCTCTCCTCTCTCTCTTTATCTCTCCCTCTCTCTCTCTCCCCTCTCTCTCTCCATCTCTCATCTCTCTCTCCCCCCCCCCCCTTCTCCCAGCTGTGTTTACAAAAACACTCTTCCTCTCCGTCTCTGTGCAGCGTGTTTGGATTAAATCCAGAAACACTTTTTTAACCTTCCATCAGGACGAGTCTTCATCGAACGTCCTTCTCTCTCTTTAAACCGTCTTCAACAGTGAGACTGATTTACCTGAGGGGCTGGTCCGGATGTAGACCACCTTGCTCTTGGCGCCCTTGTGTTTGTCCTCCACCATGAGTGTGATGGCCTTGACGAACACGGCGTACTGCGTCCAGGGCTTCAGGCCGGACAGCAGGACGCCCGGGTCCGAGTCCTTGTCCGGCCTCAGCTCCACGTCCACCATGTTCCAGCTGTTGGAACCGCAGCCATCCTGGCCCTCAAACTCTGTGATGTTCTGAAAAGGCCTGAAAGGAAAATTAAAGTCATGACCACGGCAAAATAACACACACACAAACTTTATTCATCCTCAGAAGTTGAATTCAACAAGGTGCAGACCAGGTAAAAATGAAGCATGAGCCTAAAACACCTAGTGGTTAAAATGGGTACTGCAGTCTAAATTCTAAACATCATAGAGCTGCCCCCCCCCCCCTTCTAGAGTCCATGCTCACTCAGGTCACCATGTGGTGGACTCTGAAGCTTCAGTGTTTATCCAGCTCTGCATGGGTCTGTAAACCTTTCTGTGTTCTAACCTCTCTCCATTTTTCAAAAGCATCTCCAATATTGATCCTAGTTTGAGCACGTTTCTGCTCGTGGAGCTTATTAGAAACATCACTCTATCTGAACCACTTCTCTTGACCGCTTCCATCGCTGCAACACCTGTTGACCTGATAACTGCTCTCATATCTGACAAACCGAGGGGCGTCCAAAACGGCCGTGTGGGGGCGTGTCTTAAAAGCGCCTACCTTCTCTGGTCCAAACAAATCCAGAGCATTCAGGAGCAGAATCTAAAGTTAGAAGGAGGACATACTGGCTGCTGCATTGTTGTCAGAGAAGCCAGCACTTCAACATGTTTCCTTAATGATCAGATAGTAAGATACCTTTATCATTTCACTCACTACACATCTTACAGACTGCTCCTTTAATAACAGGAATAGAAAGAGAGGAACGTCTTTAAGAGTTCCAGCTGATATCAGTTCTAAGAATTGAAAGCTGAAAGCTGCAAACGACCGGCGCAACCCGGGACTCTTACGCCTCTTTGTAGTAGACGATGAAGCTGATGAGGTCTCTGTAGTCTCGGGGACGGTAGCGCTGCCAGGTCAGTTTGATCCTCGTGCTGCTGGTGCTGTTGGACTTAAACTTCAGGATGGCGCTCTCGCCTGCAGAGACATGAGAGTTAAATCAATCACCTTTAAATGTGTTTTTTATTGGTCTTGTTGTCAGAACGGGCAGGCGACGCTGACATGAGGCTGCAGAACAGCGATGGACACCCGGACACATAGCAATTTAAATGTTTGCGACTCTTACAGCTGGCTCTGTCGCCGTTGTTTCTGAAATCGCTGTCCTCAAAGCGGCCCTGGATGCCCGTCTTCTCCCACATCTTGCGGATCTCGGACATGCAGAGTTTTGGGTTGGCTCGGAAGAACAGCTTCCCCGACTTGATGGTGAGGTTGTGCTGCTTCCAGTCCCAGAGGTACTGGAGCTGCTGGTTGTCGAACGCTGAGAAGGCGTACATGCTGGAGGACAGAGGAGAGAGGAGAGGAGACGAGGAAAAGGAGAGAGGAGACGAGGAAAAGGAGAGAGGAGAGGAGGAGGAAAAGGAGAGAGGAGAGGAGGAAAAGGAGAGAGAGGAGAGGAGAGGGGAGGAGGAGACGGAGAGGAGAGGAGAGGGGAGGAGGAGACGGAGAGGAGAGGAGGAAAAGGAGAGAGGAAAGGAGGAAAAGGAGAGAGGAGAGGAGGAAAAGGAGAGAGGAGAGGAGGAAAAGGAGAGAGAGGAGAGGGGAGGAGGAGACGGAGAGGAGAGGAGAGGAGAGGAAAGGAGGAAAAGGAGAGAGGAGAGGAGGAAAAGGAGATAGGAGAGGAGGAAAAGGAGAGAGGAGAGCAGGAAAAGGAGATAGGAGAGGAGGAAAAGGAGATAGGAGAGGAGGAAAAGGAGAGAGGAGAGGAGGAAAAGGAAACAGGAGTCAACAATGTGTAACTTGAGCCTGCATTGTGTCTGAGCTGGTTTTTTGTGTGCTTTGTGTTTGGATGAGCTTTTAGAACAATAAGGAGTCAAAGACAGAGGGTAGGTTGTGTGTCAGTCTCAGAGTACAGGGGGGGGGGGGGGCGGATCAGATCAGACGGCGGGGGGGAAGAAACCCGGGAAATCTGATTCAGCAGGGACTGGTTTCTTCATGTTAGTGGGGAGAGGAGGTGAGTCATTGGTTAACACCCAGACATCCAGGAATGAGAGTAATGTGGGACAGAGAGACTCCTGTGAACTCAAGGAGAAACAGACGGGGGGGGGGGGAGTGAAGGCCTCTCCATGACCCACAGACGAGCTTTCCTTGGACTGCTGCGTTCAAGGTCTTACAAAAGAGGGCTGTTATGTTCAACTGTTTTTATGTTTTTTTTTTTACTGACGATATTACAGGAAGGAATGCAAAAACAAGGATCTCAGTCCGACATAAATACTGAACATCTCCAGTCAAAACATCTTTTGGTTTTTTTCCACCAGGATAAAGCTTTAGTGTCCTCCACTCGGGAAAGTGTCGCAGCTACACACTCCAACGATCTGGGAGAAGGGGGCGTGGCCTGATTCACAGCCTGTCGCACCTGATTTGTCCAAATAATGGACAAATAATAATAATAATAATAATAATAATAATAATAATAAGTGTTCGGTGTCACTACGATTATTTCACTGCTCACGAACAAGTCAGAGCCGCCCTGATCTAGACATGTTTGATATTTGATATTCTCTTCACAGTAAATAAAGACTTTTATTTTGTTAAGTTCAGGAGGATTAAGCTTTGACAAACAAAATGATTCTTATATTTATAAATATTTCTTAAACATCGACACAGTAACAACATTTACTGTTTTTTTTATTTTTGAAGCAGGAAACAGGAAGAATAAACTTTGCAACTTCAAAATAAAAGCTCTGTATGTTTAAGTTTCAGCCACAAAAAACTTGAAAAAAAGGAACTGTTTTTGCCTCGAGGTCGGGCGGCCTCTGATGGAATACCTGCAGCAGCCAATGAGAGCGAGCAGACCGATGGAGCGTCACCACCTCCAGCTCGTGGTGCAAATTAAAACAATGCCGCGCCTAAACAGTTTTATCAGCCAGGATGTGATCCGCACATTTAAAAAATCATCTTGTCATGTCAGCTACACGCCTTATTGTGAATAACTCTTATCCTTCATCAAATCAAAACTGATGAGTCATCAAAACATTCACCCCCCGTACAGTGTGTGTCCATCGAGACATGAGCTAATCACACCTATTTGGTTTTTTGAACCAGGCTGTAAACATGTTAATCTCTGCTGTAAAAACAGGCTTTTTAGAATGGGTGTGTATGTGACTTCCTGTGTTCCTGCAGCCAGCCTCTAGTGGACACTCCAGGAACTGCAGGATTGTACACTGGAGGTTACTGTTTGGTAGTAAGAGAGACGGAGCGGGAAGGAGATGGTGGCAACAACGCTGTGTGTGTGTGTGTGTGTGTGTGTGTGTGTGTGTGTGTGTGTGTGTGTGTGTGTGTGTGTGTGTGTGTGTGTGTGTGTGTGTGTGCTCACTCGTCCAGGAGGTCTTCTCCATCGATGTATCGGAGGCTGCGGAGGAAGGCCAGGGAGCTCAGAGTGTGGGAGTGTCTGATCCGGACGTAGCCCGTCACCCTCTGGATCAAACCTGTGAAACTCTCCAGCTCCGCCACCATGTTGTCTACACACACACACACAGGCGCACACACACAGGCGCACACACACACACACACACAGGCACACACGCACACACACAGGCACACACAGGCGCACACACACACACACACAGGCACACACGCACACACACAGGCACACACACAGGCACACAGGCACACACACACACAGGCACACGCGCGCACACACACACACACACACACACACACACACACACAGGCACACACACACACACACACAGGCACACACACACACACAGACACACACACACACACACACACACACACACACAGGCACACACACACACACACACACAGGCACACACACACACACACACACACACACACACACACACACACACACACACACACACACACGGTTGTTAAGAAATCAGTCGACTTGTTTTTGACTGAGAAATGTATGCAAATCAGGACGTAAGGCGTTTACATTTCCCTGACCAGCTGTAGCTCGCCACAGCGTGTCAGAGTGATGCGTGGTAGACGGCGGTACTTACGGCCTCGGCGGATGTTGATGTGCAGGTTGCCTTTGATAACCGTGCAGCCTTTGAGAGACTGAGCGGCGTCCATGGAGTCGATGACCTTCTCATCGCAGACTTTATCACAAAGACCATCACAGGCTGAACAGAACATACTGGAGAGAGAGAGAGGGGGGGGGGCGAGAGAGGGAGAGAGAGAGAGAGGGGGAGAGAGAGGGGCGAGAGAGAGAGAGAGAGAGGGGGGAGAGAGAGAGAGGGAGAGAGAGAGCGAGAGAGGGGCGGAGAGAGAGAGGGGGAGAGAGAGAGACAGAGAGAGAGAGAGAGAGACAGAGAGAGAGAGTCATTAACTCTCCTCTGACCTTTCATCCGTTTCGTTCCGCCCCCCGATAGATTTTTACGTCTACGTTTTCTCAGCTCTGTCTAAATGTTAACGAGAAACTTGTTTTTATTTTACAAACACCTCCAGGTTTATTCTCCAGCTGAGCAGGGAATCATTGTCTATAAACTAAACGCACTTCTCTGCTCGTGTGGAGACAAAATTCAAGAATAGAAACTGATATCAGGGTTATATCAAAACAGTTCCTTTGACATAAAGATAAATTATTGAGTCAACTTTATCCTCTTCATTAACCAATCAGAGCAGTCCAAGCATTTTAATAATCTGGATTAAAACAGTCCTTCAAAGAGCCCGTCAGGTTTTTGAATTGAATCTCTAAATTAAATAGAGTACGGTCTAGTAGAGCTGGTTAAAAAAAATCAATTCATCAATGAATTGCAATTATTATTTTCACAATTCAATATCGATTCAGGGAAATCCTGAGATTGATTTTTTTTTTCCGTTGTTGTAATGACTGTAGTTTCATGTTTTTCTTTTTGTAAAGTGTCTTCACTTAACATTTGTTCTGAATCAGTGCTTTATAAATATTGATTGATTGACAGGAAGAAGCAGCCAGTGTCGCCTACGTAAGGGTGGATGGCGCCTCACCTGTTGGGCGCCGTGCGTGTGTGCCCGGGGGGGCATTCAGACATGCACTCCCCGCCGTGGATCACGAAGCTGTCGTAATCCGGGAGGTGGACTTTGGAGCAGAGATCCTCGCTGATGCAACGCCAGCCTTCGAACTTGTAGGTGCCGGGGGGGCAGTCTTCCACGCAGCGACCTTGGTGGTAGTAATGCACGCACGCCGCACACGCCGTGTCGCTATCGGGAGCTGTGCAGCTGCCGAGGCACTGAGGGTGGCAGCACTCGCCGTCCGCCGTGCACACCTGCCCGACGCACCTCTCTGAGCATTCTGGAGAGAGAGAGAGAGAGGGGGGGGGATAGAGAGAGAGAGAGAGAGGAGGTGTTAGACCAATCAGGGATGTAACGATTGGCTCAACTCACGATAAGATTCACGATTTATTTTACAAAATGAGACTGAAGACAAAGTATCAGAGTATCGCTCCACAGTGTGGATTAAATGCTGCATCATGTTGTGATATTTGTGTAGTTCTCTGTCTTCTTGTAATATTTGCACACAGTTTTTACCGATGTTTCTCTCGACTCCTTTGAATCGATTTTTAACTCCCTAACTATTAATCTTTACATCCTTACTAGTCAAGATAAATGAATTAATTCAGAATGAAAAAATATTGGTGTCAAAAATGTTCATTGAAAAAAGTCGGCTTAAACTTTTTTGAAAATTTTCCTGAAAAAAGTACGGCTTCAAAAATTGTGAAAATTTTCCTGAAAAAATGTCGGCTCCAAAAATCTTTAAATTTTCATTAAACAATTTGGGCATCACCAATTTTCCTAAAAAAATGTCGGCGTCAAAAATTGAAAATTTTATTGAAAGAATGTTGGCTTCCTGTGACTCAAAATTCACATCAACCCACCATCAAGCAAATGTAAGAGCGTGACAAATTAACATTCACCTGAAGTGAAGACACACACACACACACACACACACACACACACACACACACACACACACACACACACACACACACACACACACACACACACACACACACACACACACACACACACACACACACACACACACACACACACACACACACACACACACACACACACACACACACACACACACACACACACACACACACACACACACACACACACACACACACACACACACACACACACACACTTCAAAGAAGACTGCTATAATCTCAATCCACAACTTGAAATGCATCCTAAATATGAGCTGAACATAAATGTAAACACCGCTAAAAGAACCCGTCAGAGCGTCTTCTGGGAGTGCTGGAGTTCAGCCCAGTCCTCCTGTGTGTGTGTGTGTGTGTGTGTGTGTGTTTCATCCCAGATCCCAGAGAAACCCGCCCCCCCTCCCCGCTCCGAGTTTTCCATCGAGCCCGGCTACAAATAACTCTTCCAGTTGCTGTGGTGTCCCTCTAAATAAGAGGATAACTGATGACATGGAGATACTGATTGAGGAGCCCGAGAAGGAAAACACAGGAATGACCTGCGTACGGCGCAGAAAGGAGCCACACCTCGCCGTGGCCTTTGTCCCCTTTTGGCCTTTTGGGGGGGGGAATCATAGAGAGAAACCAAAACAGACTCCT
>NC_083612.1:2234290-2319557 GCF_963584025.1 Labrus mixtus | reverse complement strand
GCACTCAGGTGGAGGTGAAGAGGAAAGTGTGTCAGAAAACGAGGACCATGTTTTTAAGGACACGCGTCACGCTGTCGGTGGCACTGCAGCAAACTGACAACATGTTACATTTATTATATTAAAACATCAACCTACCCCGGTTATCACCTGTATATACCTGCTGCAGTTTAAAGGGATATTTGGAATAAAAGGTGTGGGTCATAAAAAGTTACTGTAAGTAGTTATTAGCGGTTTTTTAAGTTCACCTTTTTCCATTTTGTAATCCTCCGGCCCGTCTGGCTGCGGGATAACGATCGCTGCGGTGGGTCGAAAAGCCCGATACAGGGCTTCCAGGGAAACAGAAATACCAGCCCAGCAGGAAGTCAGGCTGGGAAACTCACACCAGTCACCAGCCAAAAGGCGGGAAAACGTCTGAGCGGTCTTTCCTGGAAGGATTTAAAACATCAACAGCCTGCGAGTTTCAAACAGGACTGAAGAGGTGCAGAGCGTTAATCCTTTATTTCAGAGCGAATCCGCGGGGTGATGGGAGCAGGCATGTCCGATTGTTGTTTCGGGTGTCTTTTTCCATGACTTCTTTTGGGGTCAAACTCCCACAATGCAACATTTTCTCTGATGTTTGACAAGAAAAACCGTCCAGTTTGTCCAGCAGGTGTCGTCATCTGCACAATAAAAAAAGCTTCTCTCTAAATCAGTTGTTAGGGTGTAACAGGCTGATATTTGTCAACAGGTTCGATATCAGGGCGCAGGTGGCCTAGTGGTAGGCTTGAGTGACCCCCTGTGCAGAGGCGGAGTTTAGCCAGTGATACGCCATGAGGTCACTGCAGGAATTGGGCAAATAGATAAGACAGACAGAGACCACCAAATCCAGATACAGAGATCCAGCAGCCAGACAGAAATCTCCTCCTGTGTTTCCATTCCAACTAAAAAATCATTTAAAGAATCGACTCAATCAACCGCCACCGCCACGAGACAGGAAACAGCCACGACGACACACGACCTCCTCTGTTACTACGGAGCAGCAGACTAAACAGTATTGATCTGCTCGGTTTCATTCATGAACATTCAGCCTCGTCCTCTGCAGCCTTTGAGTCCCAGAGTGACCTCACACTGAGAGAACAGCAGAACGGTCTGGACTCCATTCAGGTCTGTATTCAGTTAAATATAAATATGACATTAGTAAAGATAAAACCATATTGATACTGGTTTTGAAGTAAAATGTCAGGGCCCCTGACAGGTCCAGTGCAGGGCCCCCCCCCCCCAAAGGATATGATTTGTTTGTATCAACATGCACATTTGATCAGGACTGTTAGCCCTCCTGGCTAACGTTAGCTCCCATCAGCCGTTGGAGCCGACTGAAATAAGTTTGTTAACAAGTTGTTGTTGGGGTCAAATGTCCGAGCCAGCTACCTCCTTTTCTACTTCTTTCTGTTCTGTCATCCTCGGTCTGTGCCGGTTCTGGAATGGCTTTTCTCACTCTCACATAACTGGAAAGATGAGTTCAATGGGCACGCTTAGATAAAAGAGGGTTTACACGCTGAAACATTTAACAGAAGCAACGAGACATCAAATGTGTGTTACTGTTCCTTTAAGAGGTCAAGTTCAGTTTTTAGGTGTAAAATAAAAATGTGGTCGTTGTTTAAAGTCAGGGTTGGTCATTTTCTAAAACTAGCATGATTTTTAAAGTAGCATTCCCTCAGTGCTCCGTCTACACCCCCACCCCGGCGCTCCCTCTAAAGCCACGCCCCCTCACTTACATGCACGAGCGCCGTTCCTCCAGAAGCAGACCTCAGCTCATGCTTTGAGTGTGAGCTAGTTCACACAAGAGGTAGAGAGCGTGCAGGGAGACAGGGAGGCGTCTGATTGGTTCATCAGATTGGTACCTCGTGGCAGACATTGGTTGAAGTTTTTACAGACTTACAAACTGATACAGATGATGGATTTTCTTTGTTCCTTTTTCCGAGAACCTGAGTTATTAATTTCTGTCAGGACCTAAAGACAATTTCACCCAGAATCTGAAAAAGTGGATCTGGAGGAAATGACCAACCCTGACTTTAAAATGATGATGGTCCATGTTTTCACTGACCTCTGTGTGACCTCCCTTTGAGCTTTCTGTTTTATCCCCCCTAATGGGCGGCCTGGCCTAATGGCTAATTCCTGAAGACTGTCCTAATTGCACAAAAGCACCGCCAACGTTTTGTGCAGCTCTCTTGTTGGTTCCCGTCTGCCATCTTTCTTTTTTTTTTTTTTTTTTTTTTAAAAGCTTCGGCCATTTTCATTTCTCCTGGCCTTTAAAATCCCTGAGACTTTTTAAAACACGTATCAAAAATTACAACAACCCTAAAAGACACAGATACAGACTTGTATAACACAGTTTGCATCTGCTGCCCCGCTCGCCGCCCTCCGCCCCCCTCCATGTCCTTGCATAGTGGTCGAGCGCTCGGGCTGAATCGGGGAACAAACGGCAGCAGCGGCGTCTCCTCCAACAGAACAAGAAGTTGATGACGGTCAGAAAAACACCACAATAATGTTTTGTTCCCACTCTCGTACAAAGTGTGTTCTTTTTCACTTGCAGACAGTCTGTCAGCGTGGAGGTCGAGGCCAGTGAAGCGGTCATTCAGAAAACCACTCAGCCAGTCACTCGTGTGTGTGTGTGTGTGTGTGTGTGTGTGTGTGTGTGTGTGTGTGTGTGTGTGTGTGTGTGTGTGTGTGTGTGTGTGTGTGTGTGTGTGTGTCGTCTATAGGCGGATTCACATCAGTAGAACAAAGATCTCCATTCATCAGGCCCATTCACAGTTCCACATGCGTGACCAGTTCTGTACTGGTCACCTATTGAGCCGCCCAGCAGACACCAGACAGGAACCACAACCCGCTAAGTAGAACCGGTCCACTGGTTAAGGAGGCGACACACATGACGACCTGCTGGACCCGCACGGTGCGCCGTGAACAACGACAAAGAGGAAGCACAACGTCAACAACAACAACAACAACAGCCATGTTTGTATTTGGGCAGCCAAGAACCAATCACCATATTCATACAAGATAACAAAATGTAACGCTGCCGTGACCTCCTGAGAATATTCTCTCCATGCTCATCGATTAAAATGCACTCCCTCGCCTTAAGCCCTTTACTCTTCCAAGGAGCGGGGGCACCATTGACAAACGTCTGCCACAAAAATAGAGATTAAAACGTAAACTTGGATTTGCTTGATTTTTGGGTGATTTGTCAAAAACATGTGCACTGTAAAAAAAACAAAAAAACACTGGAAATAGGACTCGAGTAAAAAATATTTTTTGGTCTTCTGACTGCTTTTTACACCCACAGACTGTAAATATGAATGTTTTGAAGCCTGAGTGACGTCACCCGTCTGTTCCTGCAGGGGGCGCTGGAGTCCCATCGATGGCGGTCTCCATGCTGGAAATGCTGTCTCAGTCTAACTTTCAGTCAACCTAACAACAGGCTGAGAGCTGGAGCTGAGGCGGGTTTTAAACCTCCTGACAAACCGTTACACCGCGCCCACCTGTGAATCAGGTCAGCTACACGCCTTATTGTGAATAACTCTTATCCTTCATCAAATCAAAACTGATGAGTCATCAAAACATTCACCCCCCGTACAGTGTGTGTCCATCGAGACATGAGCTAATCACACCTATTTGGTTTTTTGAACCAGACTGTAAACATGTTAATCTCTGCTGTAAAAACAGGCTTTTTAGAATGGGTGTGTATGTGACTTCCTGTGCTTCTGCAGCCAGCCTCTAGTGGACACTCCAGGAACTGCAGGATTTTATACTTCGGCATCGGCTTCATGTTTCAACATCTGAGGTTGCTGCAGGTCAAACCTTTCCATTCACACACTGATGGTAGAGGCTGCTGAGTAAAGAGTCCATCAGTATTAAATCATCCATTCATACACATTCATACGCTGCCCACAAAGCAGCAGGAGCATCTTGGGCAGACTCTACCACTGAGCCACAGTGAGTTCTGTACCAGTTAATAAATACATAATGTACTCGATGTTTCTCTAAGACTTCACCACACTATCAATCTAAACCAGACGTTCTTTATTTGAACACTGAGACAGACACATCAACAACAAGTTCAGACACTTTTTCTCATTTAGCACCAGCTGTGCTGTGCAGGTAAAGTAATGCTGGATTTCCTCCTGCCCCTCCCCCCAGTGTGAGAAGAAGACATGCCACAGGAGATGTGTGGTCTGGAGCTTCCTGTTGATAATTACAGTCTGTTCAAAGAGGGAAAAAAACACTAACAGAGGTGAGGCAGTCTGAGAACATCACTCACTGTTAGCAAAGAGAAGCTGGACATGTGATTATCTGCAGGTCACTCTCTTAATGAGAGAGGGGATTCAAACTACAAACCCCACTGCAACCTCACAAAATTACACAGACACAGTCACTGAGACGGACCTTCAAAACGCCCGCTGAGGCATGTGACAGTGACAGTGTAAATACAGGCGAATACCTTTAGTGTGCGGATAAACATTAAGCTGAGTTTAGATAAATGTCATGGATGAACGGTGTAAAGACAAACTGAAGGGGTGGGGGGTGGGGGGAGATTCTGTGATTGGGTTGTGATGGTATACCTGGCAAAAAATAAAAACAGAACATGCAAGACAGAACAAAATAGAAAAGTAATCCGTGGACTTATTAGTCACATAACACCGGACCAAGTCTGGACTAGCACACTGTGTGTCATCGTTTTGGAAAAATCCATGACACAGGAGAAGGGTTCAAAGTAGAAAGCCACCGCTACAAAGGTCTCTCAGGTCGTTGGGGCGTGTTGCTACAGGGTTCAACGGAGAAGAAGAAACAGGAAGCCAAGTTTGAAGGCTCATCAGAGACAAAGACAGATAAACACCATGTAGACGGCCTCCATCTCATCCTCCAGTCTGAAAACAAAACTTTATTATTCACTCACAATCAAGACTTTGTCCCGGAGGTTCAGACAGGAAGGCACAACAAACGTGATAACAAGCTGCAACCTTTCTACTCAAACATCTGCTTCTTCTTATTCTATCAAATCTCCCCATGCACGACACAACAGGAACAAAATCAAAAACACACACACACACACACACACACACACGCAGCCCATCAGCGATTCAGAAACACAGTCTGTGCTGTCAAAACAGCTCGGGCCAGCCGCGTACCCTTCAATTACCTCGTAGTCAAAGCGTACGCAACAACACGAGAGAGAAAATATTCTGTTGAAGCTCGTCCAAACGGAGCCAACAGTCGAACTTAGTGTAGTGAGCAAACATCTGTCACATCAGCTGACACTACAGGATAACTACTGACAGGAGGAATTCCTGGCATCCCCCTCGCTGACTGACCTGGAAAAAGACAAGACAAATCAAATACTCTCGCAGGGGTCCCCAGAGCCCCGCCACACAGGCCAGACAATAACAGGAGGGGGGGGGGGGGGGGGGGGGGGGGGGGGCTTTACAAGGAGCTGGAACATCAGCTGTTTCTCGATACGTACAGCTCCACAATAACTCGTGATGAGGACGGATATTAGACACACGGGGACACAGAGTGTGACGATTCAGAGGGTTATGGTTCGGTCAAACGGCCAAACTGTTGAAATCATATGAAATGACAAAGGTGTGTGTGTGTGTGTGTGTGTGTGTGGTAGTGATTCTGATGAAATATCACATTGTTTCTGTTCCAGAGGAAAGGACATGGCATTGAGCCTAAGTCAACAGACACAATAAACTTGATACGCTCACCTTTTCACCTCGATAACCCTCGCCGCTGTACGTCAGCTTTCTCTTTATTAATGGTATTGTTTGACTTTGAATCACTAACCGCTCGGCCCCCTCTGAAAAACACGGTATGTCTCCAGACTGTTTGTATCATTTATACGACCGGCCACTTGTTTCTCCTGCATTCGGATGTTTAAAATTCCAGCGTTGGCACAGCGGATTAATTTCCCGATCCTGCTGCTGAGTGAATTAACGGTCCGTGTCAAACACAGGTCGACTGTTTTCAAAGACCATTAACATTACACACAAACATCTGCACACACACACAGGCTGCATCAGGAGGAGCCGTCTGCACATACACGTCTGCAGGCTGCATCAGGAGGAGCCGTCTGCACATACACGTCTGCAGCAGGAGGAGTTGTCTGCACATACACGTCTGCAGGCTTCAGCAGGAGGAGTTGTCTACACATACACGTCTGCAGGCTTCAGCAGGAGGAGTTGTCTGCACAAACACGTCTGCAGGCTGCAGCAGGAGGAGTCGTCTGCACATACACGTCTGCAGGCTGCAGCAGGAGGAGTCGTCTGCAGGCTGCAGCAGGAGGAGTCGTCTGCAGGCTGCAGCAGGAGGAGTCGTCTGCAGGCTGCATCAGGAGGAGTCGTCTGCAGGCTGCAGCAGGAGGAGTCGTCTGCAGGCTGCATCAGGAGGAGTCGTCTGCAGGCTGCAGCAGGAGGAGTCGTCTGCAGGCTGCATCAGGAGGAGTCGTCTGCAGGCTGCATCAGGAGGAGTCGTCTGCAGGCTGCAGCAGGAGGAGTCGTCTGCAGGCTGCATCAGGAGGAGTCGTCTGCAGGCTGCATCAGGAGGAGTCGTCTGCAGGCTGCATCAGGAGGAGTCGTCTGCAGGCTGCAGCAGGGGGAGTCGTCTGCAGGCTGCATCAGGAGGAGTCGTCTGCATTCCTCACACTTGTGTGTTCATTTTTTCTTAGCGGGAAGACAGAAATATCTCTGGAATTTGATAAAAAGATGCAGGAGGCAGAGTAGAAAGTTCACATTGACCTCGAGGCGGCTCCTCCTGATTGGCTGGCTGTGCTGATGTTCTCCATTGACTCTCCAGTATGAGTGCTAAACTCCATCTCACATAATCCAAGTGCTGGATGTTTTTGTATGTTTACAAACTTTGACCATACTTATCCCAATCCTCCTCTGGTGATGTCACCTGAGCCTAACCATCCCTCCTTTGATGCACAGGAAGCTGGACACAAACTCTCAGCTAAGCTCAGCCGTCATCACGTCTTTGTACATTCATATTGACTCCATGACGGCGTAATATCGGCGTCCCAGTCTGTGAGTTCACGTTGAGTTTCAGCGTTGCAGAAGCACAGCACAGCGCGGCTCCACATACACACAGTCAGACATACACACACACACACACACAGCGTTGCTACCTCTGAAGAAGGCACAGAGGGGAGATCACTTCGTCCCCACAATATTCAGATTTAAGGTGAAAGGTCACATGGACGTAAATATGGCGGCTTGAAAGGGCGGTCTAAACTGAGCTACTGAAACCACTCAGATTTAGAAACCTGTGTTTGTATTATTGGTGATATCGATGATATCATGGACGCCCAACACTGGCAGCAAACAATGCTCCAGTTGGAGCTGCAGTCTCTGTGTCTCTATGAAGATCAATACAATAACAGAGATCAGATAGTTTTACATCATGGCGCCTCAAGGTATCCCGGTGTTGACGATTCTGACAACCTTAAGATGAATTAAGCTAACCACCTGGATAGGTGTATGCACGTTAAAGTGGCAGCACAGGATGTGAACCTGAGAGTCATCGATGCATTTATGACCAAATATGTCACATTTATGTTTATACTTTTATTGTAAATGTTCTTCTCAACTTAAACAATGTAGTCAAAGCAAATAAATACAAAACTAAAGCTTATTGCATTGGTTGCAGTCTGGACGCAGAGTGGTGTGGGTCTCCTCTCTGACTGCAGCTGGGTCTGCTGCGCGAGGCTACACTGACAGCCTGTGAGTGCTTTAGGAAGGGGGAGGGGCTTACGGCAGCACCCGCTGCTCGTTGAGGACAGTAACTGCAGAGCAATACGTGCTTTCACGTCAGTTTCTTACACCAAAAAAGTCTCAAATAACACCAGAAAATGTTGCTAGATTTGTCGCTAGAAGCTGTTGACAAAAAAAGTCGCTAAGTTGGCAACACTGTTTCCTCTTTCCTGTGAGCGCCGCAGCAGTAAGCAACATACGAGGCTCGCTCACGATGGAATTTTACAAAATAAAAGCCAGTGAGCAACAGCCTTTCACAATAAGAAAATAAATAATAAAAACTGCGTTAATGCGAGATAAAATAATTGTCGGCGATAATTAATTAATGAGTTAACGCGAAAATAACGCGTTAACGTGCCCAGCCCTAATTTATACAAAGTACTGTAAAATAAAAATGCAAAATACAAACAAGCATTGAAAACAACTAGGCGGCTGTGGGTCAGTGGTGGAGTCGGCCGTGTCTCAGACAGGTCGGGGGTTTGATCCCCAGCTCCTGTAACAGTGCTTTGAGTTATCAGACTACAAACAAACTATAAGCTGAAGTCCATTTATCTGAACTACAAATAAACATAAACAACAAACTTCATCCGGAAACCGGAGCACATAAAAAGATCCAGCAGGGCGAAGGTTTGATCTGAGCAGTGGGAAGCAGCGATGGGAATGAGCCTTCACAACATGTCCTCCTTCGATCTGGCCTCAGACTCACAGAGGCTCATCTCGGTCCCCGGGTCACAGCTCTCCCCGATCTGACGGTGTTAACGGAGCACAATTAAAGGCCACATAATTACAGCAGGCACTTCAACACAGCCAAACCAGTAATGTTCTCTTCCAGGAATTCCAGGGATGGGTGTGACTGTTCACTAAAAGTAGTCCTGGATGTGCCTGGTTTACAGAGCGGTCCCTGTAATTAGCCGGCCTGACAGCCTCCGGGTTCTGGGTCAGGGTAAGGGGGTGCACGAGGAGATGTGGATCATCATACCCCCAACTATGAGGAGTTACAGTGAACCGACATGGTGACCTCTTAAGATGTAAAAAAAAACGTCTAAAAATAGAACCTCACACAGCCGAGTCGTGCACGCGCACCGCCTCATGGTAAACAAAGGAGTGATGTAGGACTTTTAGATTCAGGACTTTTAGATTCAGGACTGGCGTCGGACTCGTTTGCCGATGGACTGGAGCATGTACTGTATGTATGTGTGTAAGATGGAGAGAAAGACTCTGACTTACTAACTGATTAATATGTGTTTGTGTTCGTTTTATTTTTAAGAAGGGTCGGGTCAGCGATGATTTATTCAGTTTGGACAAACGTTTAACGGTCTGTCCTAGCATCAGCGCCAAAATCAGCCTGATTCTATTGTCCCCTATTGGAGTGCCCACGAGCGACACAGCGTGATACGGCACGCTGTTTTTAAGCCCAGCGCCACGTTTATAGTTTTCTCACTGTTGCTCGAGTAGACGGACGAGGAACCAGGAAGTAAAGGCTCTATAGGTAACTGGCACTCCAGCAGCAGAGCTTGTTAGCTTGCTAGCTCGTTAGCTTGTTTTACAAAGTGGAGATCGTGGAGCATTAATATTATCAACATCATGACTTAAACGTTGACCTTTGACCTGTGTCAATAAAGCAGAGAAAAACCAGTGTGGTGTGATTTCAGTCAACAGCTCGTCAATACTAAGCACCACACTTCAGTTTGTCCACCTTCAAAATAAAAGCACCACACTTCAGTTTATCCACCTTCAAAATAAAAGCACCACACTTCAGTTTATCCACCTTCAAAATAAAAGCACCACACTTCAGTTTTTCCACCTTCAAAATAAAAGCACCACACTTCAGTTTGTCCACCTTCAAAATAAAAGCACCACACTTCAGTTTTTCCTCCTTCAAAATAAAAGCACCACACTTCAGTTTTTCCTCCTTCAAAATAAAAGCACCACACTTCAGTTTGTCCACCTTCAAAATAAAAGCACCACACATTAGTTTATCCACCTTCAAAATAAAAGCACAACAGCTCTCGTTTATCTAAAGTGCAAAGAAAATGTCCTAAATTCGGTCTTGTGAATGAAATGTCAATTGGCATAAGTCCATAAAGTCCTCAGGCGGAGAAGAATAAGTTTTGTGTGAAAGCACTTTCATGGTGTCATAGCTGTACTCTGAGTCAGCTCTGATTACTTGATTTGTTCTGCTAACGTTCCTGTATCGAGCTTCAGTAATCTAACCCCGATCTGTTGTCTCAATGTGTGCCTTGCTCACAGGCCGTCTGATCCACTTTGAAACCACCCGGGGGCGTTTTCTTACCGAAACCCGGTCTGGTCATTCATCGGATCGATAACTGACAGAGGGGAAAGATTCACGCCCTGTTTTCACTCGGGGTTATATAGAGGACATGAACTCATTCATAAAACTCCTCCAGAGAACAAACGGCTTCAGAGCCCGTCTGCTTCAACGGGAAAGTCGAGTCTGTTTTTTCTGCTCCGGTGGGGGGGGGGGGGCGGTCGGGGCGGGGGCGGTCGGGGCGGGGGCTCCCATGTTTACTTCCCTCGTTTTTTTGGGTGTTTTTTTGTCTCGTTTATAACTTGTAGACTTCTCCTGAAGAGGGACCGTGTCCGTGCATGCTGGGAGTAAACACACACTCTCTCTCACACACACACACACACACACGCTCTCACATCGAGCAGCATGGGGGGATGTTTTTCCGGTGCTTTGTACGGTCTGAGGAGATGAAAGCACATCATTAAAGTACAAAGTAGGTCCTCTGGGATTTACTGGAAGGCGTTTTTTGTCTTTTGTTAACCCTTGGCTGAAGGGATTACACATTAAACTCCACGGATCGTCTGAGCGGCCGTCGCTCGGCCCTCCGCCAGATGAATTAGCAGAACTAGACGTGTGTGTGTGTGTGTGTGTTTGCTCATTTGGTTGATTTATTATCCCGATGAGATAATGGACCTCCATGAATTCAGGTGTGTTTTTTTCAGGCAGAAAATGATGTGAATGTTTGCAAACTGTATTCAAACATTTGTGGCCCAACATGCTCTGATACACTATGAAGAAAAAGATTTAAGAGTTTCTGACTTCCATCAAAAAACTTTTTTTAACAGAGGTTCTCAAACTGATGGTTCGGGACCCAAAGGTGGGTCGCAATGCTGTTCCCAGTGGGTCGTGATTGTGCATGAATACCTACTTCCTGTGCACCTGGAAAGTAAAATGTGCTTTTAAAAAATGTTGGGTTGCTTTCTGTATTTGGTCACAGCCTCTGATCTGCAGGTACCGGAGCCACAGAACAACATCTTGAGGAAATGAACACCGTTCAGTCCACCAGCTCAAACACTCCATCCCTCGGCCTTCCTCAATTTAATGACGCCTGGCTTTACTGCCACCAGACTTCTCCAATAAAGCGCCTAATAAATCGCACAACAGAGCAGTCTCTGCCGTGAGAGCAGTAGTGCTCATGTTGTTTCAGTTCACTGCTGTTTTAAAGCTGCAGCAGGCAGCTAGCAACAGCAGCTAGCAGCCTCAGCCAGGAGCAGCAGGCAGCAGTAGCGTCCAGGGATGCATGATTTCTTATGCGTCTCACTTCTCCTATATTTAATCTACTTAAAAAGATTTAACAAAACATGTCAAACTCTTGGAAAAGGACGATGCAAACTAAACACAAACACGTCAGTCATGCCTAAAAGTGTTCCATCAGTCCAGCTAGTCCGGAGCAACACAGACTAAATCCATCCACCTCAGAGTGTTTAGTTTTCTTTTCCCCACAGTCACCACTTTGAGTCTCTGGACTGTAACACGGAGCAGAAGTCTGTGTGTGCATGTCTATGACACCATGAATGTGGAGGACCGTGCAGGACCAGTGGTACCTGTTGTAGTCTTAGAAGTAGTAATAGTAGTAATAACAGTAGTTACTCTGGACGCAGCAGCTGGTTTAGCAGTTCATGCTGCAGTCGGGAGAAACAGTAGTAGCAGCAGCTGTCGCAGCAGCACCGCTAATAGAAGTGCAAACACACTTCGTATTAGTTGTTGGCTATTTAAAAAGAATATCCACATTCATTTCTAGTCCTTCCTCGCCCCCCCGGCCTGCTGGGAAAACAACATGTTTGAGTCTAGACTCAACAAAGTGAGGAAAGCAAAGGCGTATTTTTTTTTTTTTTTTTTTTTTTATCAGGAGGAACAGTTCTGTGTCTGTGACCTCCTCACGACCGGCTGCTTGAAGAACTGGTGACAAAAAGACTCAGCATAACAGTGCGCTGGTTATTTAAAAAAAACAAAAAAACTGTACACCTGTACTCTGTTCCTGCCTCGGGGTCATCCGTCAACCTGAGTGTCAGTGTTTAGAATGAAAGTGGATTGTGGCGCAGAATCAGGTAAACTGTATTCTTCCCTCTACAAGTTTCAGCAACATTAAGAGGGAGTGTTTACTTGCAGGGTGTGTGTTTCTGTCGCTTCTCCATCCTGACAGGTCTACCTGCTGAACGTGTGTTTCATTTGAATACTCGCCGTCTGAAGTCCAAGATGATTTGACTTGATTTATGATCATATCAGGAAGTGTGGGGTTTTCAAAAGCAACTTAAGTGACCTCTGCAGGAGAGAAACAAAACTTAAAACCATGCAGATTCAGTACTGATCTGCTCTAATTTACAGAATCCAGACTAACAGGCTGATTGAGGGAGGGGGATAACTGTAACCACATAAAGCAAAACAAATCCTGTGATATGAATCTGAGGTCGTATCGCCGACCACTAGACCGACTGATTAGATAAGCACCCTCTCCTTTTATTCCATGAGGCTAACACTCTGCCACAGAGAGAAAAAGAGAGAGAGGAGAGGTCTTAACTTCTGTGAACTCTCTTTAGTGAAGAATAATGATGAAGAGTGCAGACCTCTGCTCCTCCACCTGACATCCCTCCATCCATCAAACACGACTTCCTGTTTGTGTTTCTCCTCCTGCGCGCCCACTCTCCACCACTCCAACAAAGAGCCAGCGTATGTGAGACATATCTGCATCTTTGAGTCTGTTAACATGTGTGTGTGTGTGTGTGTGTGTGTGTGCCTGCATCTCAGTCTGCACTGTGATTGGTTTATGACTGTGTCCCTGTGTGTACGTGTGATGTACATGCATGGCGGTCCTGCAACAGTTTCATGTCACAAGACTGAAAACATCAACATGCTGAGTCTGCAGCAAGGCGCCAGTCACCAGGGAAACAATTCAGCCAGACACACACACACACACACACACACACACACACACACACACACACACACACACACACACACACACACACACACACACACACACACACACACACACACACACACACACACACACACACACACACACACACACACACACACACACACACACACACACACACACACACACACACACACACACACACACACACACACACACACACACACACACACACACACACACACACACACACACACACACACACACACACACACACACACACACACACACACACACACACACACACACACACACACACACACACACACACACACACACACACACACACACACACACACACACACACACACACACACACACACACACACACACACACACACACACACACACACACACACACACACACACACACACACACACACACACACACACACACACACACACACACACACACACACACACACACACACACACACACTCACTCAGTCAGCCAAAACACATCGTCTGCAACGCACCAGCAAAACAACACTGCAGTCGTAAACACAAAATGAAAAGGGCGACATCACAGTCACCGAGCTCGGAGGCGTTTGTGCCTTTAATTCGGTTTAGGAATGCATGAGAAGGTAACCACCCGAAAATACATGTTTTGTTTTCTAAACCAAGGAGTCACTCCCCTTTGGAAAGACGTGAGCAGAGACAGAGTTTCGATTGATACCTGTTTAGATCTCACTCTGGTTTGATTAAAGGGATTTTTTTTAGCTCTGAGATCGTCATCAACAGCCAGTAAAACAGTCACATCAGGAAAAAAAACAACACATGCACCATCTTTGAAATGTCTTGGAAGTTTGATTTAATTCCAAAGAAAGCAGCCTCACATCGGCCCAAACAGCTGATCCGTCAGGACGTGAAGGAATATCGAAGATGTGAAGTTTGGGGGAAACAAAACAAAGGGCCAAGGCGAGGAAGTGCTTCAGGTCACTAGACGGACGTCGCATGTCCTGCCATGTGACTCTTATTTTGAATGCATACATCGCAATTGCTATTGTAAAACGATGTATCGTTCAGCCCCACTTTTGGCGAGCCAGCCAGGTGTACTGTATGTGTGGGAAACACTTTAATGAATAATTTAAGTCTCAAGGGCGAACGTTTCAGGTTGGAAAAATCTGAAATCTGTATAAATGTGGAAGAATCCCTGAGTGATACATCACAGATATGGACCTTATACTACACAACTTGTAACATGTGAAACTACATTTAACACCCGACATATATACACCAGCAAACATCTCTCCACTCATCATTCCCCTGCCCTCTGACCTGTGAGCAACCACAACAGGACAGCTAAAGTCGATAACAGTGAACTGGAAAATACGAGCCTCGATTCATGAATAGATTTTGAGAAACAAAAACAAAACATTGTCAACAACTGTACTTCTTCAGCGAGTTGGATTGTGTACATCAGCAACTGTTTACATGCAAACAGCTGTTATTTCTGTATTCTAATTTAAGGTAATGGTATTCTGTTTTGGCTCGTTTGGCTCGTTAACGTCTCTGGCAGCAGCGTCCAGGACGAGCGCCCGTGTGTGGCGTTCAGCTTACCTTTCTGGCAGTGGTTCGAGTTCCAGCAGCGGTAGTTGTAGTTGTCGTTGAACATGGTCTTCCTGCACTGCGGGCTGTTCTCCATGATGCCCGGACAAACGTCGCTGCACTCCTTGGACTGCTTGTTCCCGGCGATGTAGTTGTTGAACTCGGCGTCCATGATGAGGGACCAGTCGATGGAGTCCAGGTAGCACAGCTCCGGGTTCTTCTCGATGCGGATGGCGCCGCGTGTGATGTTCCTCAGGTTGAACAGGCCGATGTCCTTCAGGCTGGTCATCTCAAAGATCACCAGGGCGTAGTTGTAGAAGAGCTTCTGGCCGCGGATGACGGTGAGGTTGGGAAAGAGCGCGCTCAGACTGTCCAGGCCGGACACCCGGAACAGCAGCAGGTAGTCGGTGATCATGGTCAGCTTGGGGAAGCTCAGGGAGCGGAAGACTTCCTGGTTGATGTTGTTGTTGTTCTTGTCACCGATGAGGAGGATCTGCAGGTAGCCCTCCACCACCGTGCAGTTCTCAAGTCGCCGGAATTCACTGATGTCATTGCCGATGTCGATGCTGGGACCACATACTGCGGAGGGAAACACAAAGGTAAAGGTCTGATTTAGATATGTGATCAAGAACTCGTTTTTACAGAGTCCCTCTGCACCTTTAAGAAAAAGCTAAAGACCCAGCTCTTTCATGAATGCCTACTAACTTAATGATGATGGTCTCCATATTATTGATGATGATGATGGTAATGACGATGGTTTTTGTTTGATAACGACGACTTATAAGATGGTTTCTATACTGATTAGAGCTCTCAAGAACTGCCCTCAATGTTGTGCTTTGCCTCTGGTCACTTCCTGTCAGCACCTGTGTGTCCAATCAGACTCAAAGCTGATCGTTTGCTCTTACTGACATTGTTCCCTTTTTTCTAGATCCTTGCTTGTGTTGTTCTTACTCTCTGATGTACGTCGCTTTGGATAAAAGAGTCTGATAAGTGAATTGTAGAATTTTACTAATATTCTACACACACACACACACACACACGAAGGTAACAATATGCATAACAATGTTGTGCACTCCAGAAATAGTCGTGTATTTATACAGAGATGTTTATCCAATACATATCTTCAATATTGACAGTACACTTGAGCTGTGCCGTTGTTGACAGAACATGTTTGCTTTGCAGCTTTCAATTTCAATGCCAACTTAACCCCGGTGTGACGGAGCAAACACTCGGGGCTCTCTTCAAGTGCAATAAAGTGTACACGGCTCGGCCCCCGAGGTCTTTAGCTGCTATTGTTTCCACTTCATATTAAACGTGTGTTTGTCTGCTTTTATCAGGCTTTCATAAAACAATCACAGCAGAGTACTACACCATCCATAAAACATGTACGAGTTCAAACAAGTCGACGTCACACAGACAGACTTTCTAAAGAACTACGGCAACAACTTGGAAATGACTAAATGGCCACAGTGATTAGAAGGTTTAATGATTTGCAGCACTAAACCTGGTGGGGATGTGAAAAGCTCTGTGGGGTTTTAAGTCATAACAACAAGTTATGGTTACGCTTAAATAATAATAAATCAAACAGCCCCTTTCAGACGGCTTTTTTTCAAGCTCAGCCGTCATCACGTCTTTGTACATTCATATTAATTCCATGATGAGGTCACATTGAGTTTCAGGGTTGCACAAGCAAGGCACAGCGGGAGCTCCACATACACACACAGTGAAACGTGTAACGCCTCTGAAGACGCTACAGAGGTGGGGTCACTTCGTCCCCCCATTATGCCTCCGCAACATTCCAGTGTTTCCCATACACTGATTAATTTTTTTTAAAAATGTTAAATTTATTAATTTTTTGTATTCATAAAATTGCTGCGTGCACAAGAGAGAGAGAGAGAGAGGGAGAGAGAGAGAGAGACAGAGAGAGAGAGACAGAGAGAGAGCGAGAGAGAGATGGAGAGAGAGAGACAGAGAGAGACAGAGAGAGAGAGACAGAGAGGGAGAGAGAGAGAGAGAGATGGAGAGAGACAGACAGAGACAGACAGAGAGAGAGAGAGACAGAGAGAGAGAGAGAGACAGAGACAGAGAGAGGGAGAGAGATGGAGAGAGAGAGAGAGAGAGACAGAGAGGGAGAGAGAGAGAGAGAGAGATGGAGAGAGACAGACAGAGACAGACAGAGAGAGAGAGAGACAGAGAGAGAGAGAGAGACAGAGAGAGAGAGAGAAAGAGAGAGAGAGAGAGTGCAGGCGCACTATGAGTATGAAGCGTGTTAGATGTAGCTGCAGCTACTTTTCCCTGCTCCTCTCTCTGCTGTCATGACTGTGAGCATCGCGGGGAACATTGCTGCACAAACGCACAGAACTGGCGGCTCTACAGGAAGAAACGTAGAACGATATTTCACCGACATAAAGCATGTAGATATAAACGATTCTGTCTAACAGGGTACCCCCGTGCACAGTTCTCATGTGCTGGTATTTCAGTCCAGACCATCAGACAGGCTGACAGTGACCCCTCAGAGCTAAAAACAGCAGCTGTAACCGCCCTCTAGCGCCCCCTATGTGACAAGTATCAGTCATGGCGTCCTCTATAATCTCGTGCATTGAAGGATTATTGTTGGCAGAAGTGAAAAGGTCTTTGATCAGACAACAAAGCACAGCTGTCTGGCCTTTGATGGGAAAAAAATTGTAGAAACATGTATTTACGGCGTTTTATGTTCGATTGAAAACACATTTGTTTACATTTATTTTTGACCACTTGAGGACGTCTTTGTTCTCGTTCCTAGGAGAGTCGGTGAACTCTGGGTGTGTTTGTCGGGCTACAGTGAACACAAACCAAACAACTACAAAGAACACACACACACACACACACACACACACACACACACACACACACACACACACACACACACACACACACACACACACACACACACACACACACACACACACACACACACACACACACACACACACACACACACACACACACACACACACACACACACACACACACACACACACACACACACACACACACACACACACACACACACACACACACACACACACACACACACACACACACCTCTGACTTCTGGGAAGAGTCGGGGAGCCCACATGAGGACAGCGTGCGGTAAAAGGCCCGATGGTGATGAGCGCTGATGATAAGTGGAACTGTGTGCCTGTCTAACTTTTCCTCCCACCTGTACGCTCTTCCCCAAACAACACTTAGCCTGAAGCCCCGGCAGCACCCACAGAAACATGGAGGCCATTATCGCACATCACTGCGAGGAGGATTTAGACTTCAAAAAGCTGGAGGGTAGTGAGTCATGGAAAACTCACACCAACACACCAACAGGTTGTCACACACACGACGACTTCAATGCTGCTCTATAAAGTTTGACTCTAGGAATGTCACACAGGCATGTGTTAAAAAAGCAAGTCATTTATTCTCTATGTATGCATTTCTACAACGGCAAACCTGACCGACCCTAAAAGTTAAAGGTCACATATTTAAAATCCTCTTCTCCATGTTCCTCTAACTCTAACATGTGTCTCTAGTCTGTCTACAAACCCCCCAATGATGAGAAAAGTCCATCCTCTCTGTCTTCTGTGTGCTCAAACAGGCCGTTTGGAGATTTTCCCTTCATGACATCACAAAGGGCAGTAGCCCCTCCCCCAGGTGGGTGACACTCCCACAGCTAGGTGTTTGTTCTGCCCTCTGAGTCTGCCTTCTCACCGTAAACAACAGGGCATGGAGCGAGAAAGCACCAAGACACCCAAAGCCCTTCCAGAGAGGGGGTGTGGTCAGACACAGCTCATTTACATATTTAAAGGTACAGACACAGAAACAGCCTGTTCTGAGCAGGGCTGAAATAGAGGGGTTTATAGACATGATCAAACACAGGATCAGAGTGGATTTAGAACAAGAAACTTCACACACATGTTTTGAGGAGCTCTGAGACTTATTTAAACTGAAGAGGAGGAGGAGGATATGTCACCTTTAAGTTTTGGTCAAATCGTGTGACCGAAAGCGTGCAGGTATATCTTCCTCTACGGGAGAAAGCTTTTCATTACAGAAATCGAATGTTTTCCTGTCACTTTAACAAACTCTCTGACACAACAGATATTTAAAAAAGGGTCAACACTGAGCTCAGCTGTCTCAAAGTTCAAGTTTAGCTAAACTAGTTTCTTTAACCCACTTCACATCAAACACTGAAGCCGGTCAAACCAGCATCTCCTGCATGATGTGGGTGTTAAAAACTCCTGATGTCACAGCAATCCTCCAACGCAAGAAGCACATTTGAAACTTAAAGGTAGAGTCAGTAGAAATGTTTGTTGCAAACACAACATTCAAACTGGGCCCCTCCTCCTGAGCTCATCGCCCCCAGTGTGTACATTTACTGCTTGTAGCTACATTGCAAGCTAACGCACGCTAGCTCAAGCTAACCGCCGGTGTTTGTCACCTTCCTGTCCAACAGGAAGTAGACCAACTCCACGTCCACGGGTAAAAGACAACACAAGGTTCACCCTCGTTTTAGAACGAGGGAATGGACGAAATCCACTGCACAGGTCTAACATCATTCTGTGGGAAACACTGGATCGTTTTCATCATTGTTAAAGTTTGCAACAGAGAAGACGAACGAGCAAAAGAATCTGAAGTTCTGCACTGAACTCAAAAGAAAGTTTCACTGTTGCGAGAAAGAGAGAGAGAGGGAGAGAGAGAGACGGGGAAAGAGAGAGATGGAGAAAGAGAGAGAGATGGAGAAAGAGAGGAAGAGAGAGTGATGGAGAAAGAGAGAAAGAGAGAGATGGAGAAAGAGAGAGAGATGGAGAAAGAGAGAAAGAGAGAGAGAGAGATGAGAAAGAGAGAGAGAGAGAAAGAGAGAGACAGAGAGAGCGAGAGAGAGAGAGAGACAGAGAGAGAGAGAAAGAGAGACAGACAGAGAGAGAGACAGACAGAGAGACAGACAGACAGAGAGACAGAGAGAGAGACAGATGGAGAAAGAGAGAGAGATTGAGAAAGAGAGAAAGAGAGAGAGAGAGAGAGAGATGGAGAAAGAGAGAGAGAGAGAAAGAGAGAGACAGAGAGAGCGAGAGAGAGAGAGAGAGACAGAGAGACAGAGAGAGAGAGACAGAGAGACAGAGAGAGAGAGACAGACAGAGAGAGACAGACAGAGAGACAGACAGAGAGAGAGACAGAGAGAGAGACAGATGGAGAAAGAGAGAAAGAGAGAGAAACAGACAGAGAGACAGACAGAGAGAGAGACAGATGGAGAAAGAGAGAAAGAGAGAGACAGAGAGAGCGAGAGAGACAGAGAGAGAGAGAGAGAGAAAGAGAGACAGACAGAGAGAGAGACAGATGGAGAAAGAGAGAAAGAGAGAGAGAGAGAGAGAGAGAGGAGGTGAGGGTCTTTGTTGTGCCCTATTCAAACGTCTTTGGTGTGATTGAGGGCGAGCAGCATGTGGTTCTGTCTTCCTCTGTAATCTTCTGTGCACTCTGTCAGCTGAATACCTGTTAAAACAATCCCAACACCCGGGCCGAGTGACGTTTACATCACCGGCGCAGCCTCGGCACTTCTTCACCCTCCGCGGCCTCGCTGCAACGCCAGCATGGCCGTCTTTCATGGGAACTGCTCCTGACCGCCCTCATGCTCCTGAACACACTAAACAACATTTAGAGCTCAAAACGTTCTTCTTCTGGTGGAAGTGAAACTACAAACAGCAGGTGTAGAGCCCCCCCTCGTCCAACACTGACACATATTGAACAGCTGAGTACACAGGCCTCTCTGTGCTGCTTTGATGAGCCTCCACATCACATATTTACTGCTGATAACCTTTTCTCCAGCTGGCTGCAGCACCCAGACCGTCCGCAGACAATCAGAGGAAATCCACGAGAAGCTCCCTTAAGACCAGAAATAGGAAGCAATATGCCCTCTGAACCGGTGCTTCACACACTGCAGCGAGTGTGTTTACTCCTCGTTTCCATCCTGTTAGTGACGGAGCGCCTGGAGGGGGGGGGGGGGGGGGGGGGGGCGCATTCATAAATACTTTCCTCACGAGACGAGGGGAGAAGAAGAAATGCGTCGGGGAAGATCTTTCCTGACAGATAAAAACTTGTTTTGGTTCACCTGAGAGAGCCAAACCGGGTTAACCCAAAACCTACCAGCGACCCCTTTAGTCCCCAAGCTACTGGATCCAGTAAAACCAGCAGGAATGCTGGGAGTTCAGCCACACAAGGCGCCCTCACACAGCCCCCGCAGCGCAGTGAGAATAAACGCAGGACCTGGATGGGAGAAGCTCTCGGCCTCGCAGGTTTGTCCTGTGACCACTGGGGCGAACAGTAAACCCCATGACACACAGTCCACAAGCTCCTCACTCTTTCCAATCAACAGGACTCACTCTGTTTTGCTTTGAGAGTGTACTTTGGCTTGGTCTATTTTTAAAACCCAGACCCCTGGTTCAAGCCCCCCCGACACACCCCCCTCCCCAACGTGTCACCATGAATGGGATGAATCAGGAAGCCTGGTTTACGGGGCAGCCGGAGAGACATGGAAAGATTTCATGTGGCAGCACATAAGAAGAAATTCTGAATAAATAAAGAAACTTAAATTCATTCAATCTGAAAGTTTACGAGCCGACAGAGGCTGAAGCTCGTCACTGGGAGTCTCATTCTTAGACTTTCTTGGTTAATGTGTTACATTAAAGTCTTTATATGTGATTTTTCACACTTAAATATAAATCAAGTATATCCTCTGAAAATTAACTCTGTGAGTCATGACTGTCTACAATGGGTGTAACACCCGAGTCCCACTGTCTGTGATGTTTTCAGAGTCCTATCTTCACTTTGTTTACATCGCCCGGACGGCCGGCTGACTCCTCCCCTCACGTATAAAAGTTGTTTAATTGAGGGACTAGAGAAAAGAAGAATAACATACTGTACTCACTGCTTAACTGTGTTTCTAGATCACGCTCATTTCAGGTAAATTTACATGCAGTGTGAAGATACGAGCATAATAAAGATCGCTAGCATTAGCATGCTAACACAACAATGCAGCGCGAGTTGTTTTGGTTTCATGCTGGTGCTCAAGGGCGACATCTGCTGGATCAAAAAATCACATAGAAAGACTTTAAAAAGTATCTTCCTCACATGCACTCTGTGAGTAGTTACACACACTAAGATGTTTTCTCATAGTCCACTGCACAGCTTCACCTTTTGTGGTTTTTACATTTTTAAATTATATTTTATATATTGTAATATCTTCTTATACTTTATTATTTAAGTTGTTGCTAGTTCTGCTTTATTTCCTTGTTAATTGTTTAACACCAATACACCAAGACAAATTCCTTGTATGTGTAAATGTACTTGGTAATAAACCCAGATTCTGATTCTGATTGTGACTGAACCATCGGTGCGGGGCCGAACGCCGCGTCTATAAAAGTTCACCCAATCTAACACACGTGGTTTCCCTCGTTTGGGTTGTTGACAGGATGTTTGTGTGTCTGATCAGCATGCTGAAGCTTTAGACGTCTGAAAACACTTCCAAGGTCAAGACGAGGAGAGTTATTTAAACGTCTTTCACATTTTGCATAAAAGTCCGGAAGTGACACCCCCCCCCCCCCCCCCGAACAACCAGATCAGGAGGATTTCAGGAGCAGACCTCAGAGATTTCTAGAAGTTTTCAGGAGTTCATGTGTGATTTCACCATCCAGGTTTGTTTTTATTTCTCACTTCATCTCTCTACAAAATAAAAGCCTCCCTTTAAATTCCTCACATCCTGTTTTCTTTTTGTGGTCTTCTTCCTGTTGGGACCTCAGAGACCTTCCACTCTTTGTTGATTCTAATATTCACCACGTTGTGACTCACAGTTAAACAAAGTGGAATATTATAGGTTTGTATTTAAGTCTCTCTTACTCAGACTTTCTCCACTCTCTGAGTCACGCTCAAGTTTTTATCAGCAGCACGATTTAACGGACTCTTCTGTTTTGGTCGTTCCCACTTTCATCCACAGCTGCAGTTAACCACGACTCGCATGCATCAAGTTATTACGAGTGGTTTCAGGAAGTCGAACATTCCCTCCATCATCACACGCTGTGATATATAGAATATAATGACTCACTAACGTTGTGCTCTACCAAATTTATTCTTCAAAACATCAGAAGTGCACCGAGCCCTGAAGTCCCAGAATGTGATTTATTAGTAAATTGAATCTGTAAAGTTAATTATCTTGTGCACACAAGATCATTTCGTTCAAAAACAAGATATTCTCTAGTGAACACGAGTTATCCACTAACATTATAATCTGAGGGAACAAGTCGAAGCTTCAATATTTTGCGCGTAAATCGGATGACAAATTGTGCAAAAACAAGATATTATCTTGAGCAGAAGATGTTTCTGTTTTCGCACGTGTATGTTGTGCGCACAAGATTAAACCTGGTGTGCAGAAGTGAATAACTTGTAGGAAAAAGTTTCAAGTTTGATGATAACGTGTGAAAAAAAACTATTATCTAATAAATTGAATAAGTTGTGTGGACATTTTAATCTTGTACGCACAAGATGTTTATGTTGTCATCAAGCCTGTGCGAGATGAATAACTTGTGTGCAGACGTTTTAATCTTGCGCACAAGATAATCGTCCTGTGGGAACTACTTACTGCATCATGGGAACAAGTGAGAAGATGAGCAACATTATTCAATTGTTTTCAAAAGATTATTTAGTTGTGTGTAAGAAATATCTTGTGCAGGAGTTATCTTGTGTACACAAAGTAAGTATACAAGTTATCATCTGACTCAGATGTTTTTATCTTGTGCACACAAGATGAACGTGTGGGAACAAGTCATCTGCAAGAAATATCTTGTGCAGGAGTTATTATTTTGTGTGCACAAGATTATTATCCTGTGGAAAAAAGTTACTACATTGAGCCCACAAGTTAGAGGATAACTTGTGCAAACAACATTTTTATTTTGTGCGCAGTATTTTGTACGCACAAGATATGTCATCAACTTGTGCGCACACTGTTTTTTTTTTTTTACTGTTGGGGATTCAGGGGCTCCTCACACCTGAGTTTTTTGGTATTTTTGACACAAATATGATGTGATAAATATGTAATTTACAAATAAAAACAATGCTACATTTAATCAAATAGTGTTGTGATGTTTGCACAATAAATAAAGTCACATATAGCCCCATGTTCCCCATGTTTCAGCAGCTCTGGAGCGTGGATCAGTCAATGTTTCCCCGGGTGGAGCAGCAGTGTGGAGCAGCAGTGTGGAGCAGCAGTGTGGAGGAGCAGTGTGGAGGAGCAGTGTGGAGCAGCAGTGTGGAGGAGCAGTGTGGAGGAGCAGTGTGGAGCAGCAGTGTGGAGCAGCAGTGTGGAGCAGTGTGGAGGAGCAGTGTGGAGCAGCAGTGTGGAGGAGCAGTGTGGAGGAGCAGTGTGGAGCAGCAGTGTGGAGGAGCAGTGTGGAGCAGCAGTGTGGAGCAGCAGTGTGGAGGAGCAGTGTGGAGCAGCAGTGTGGAGGAGCAGTGTGGAGCAGCAGTGTGGAGCAGCAGTGTGGAGGAGCAGTGTGGAGCAGTGTGGAGCAGCAGTGTGGAGGAGCAGTGTGGAGGAGCAGTGTGGAGGAGCAGTGTGGAGCAGCAGTGTGGAGGAGCAGTGTGGAGCAGCAGTGTGGAGCAGCAGTGTGGAGCAGTGTGGAGGAGCAGTGTGGAGCAGCAGTGTGGAGGAGCAGTGTGGAGGAGCAGTGTGGAGCAGCAGTGTGGAGGAGCAGTGTGGAGCAGCAGTGTGGAGCAGCAGTGTGGAGGAGCAGTGTGGAGCAGCAGTGTGGAGCAATGTGGAGGAGCAGTGTGGAGGAGCAGTGTGGAGCAGTGTGGAGCAGCAGTGTGGAGCAGCAGTGTGGAGGAGCAGTGTGGAGGAGCAGTGTGGAGCAGCAGTGTGGAGGAGCAGTGTGGAGCAGCAGTGTGGAGCAGCAGTGTGGAGGAGCAGTGTGCAGCAGCAGTGTGGAGGAGCAGTGTGCAGCAGCAGTGTGGAGGAGCAGTGTGCAGCAGCAGTGTGGAGGAGCAGTGTGGAGCAGCAGTGTGGAGCAGTGTGGAGCAGCAGTGTGGAGCAGCAGTGTGGAGCAGTGTGGAGCAGTGTGGAGGAGCAGTGTGGAGCAGTGTGGTGGAGCAGTGTGGAGCAGCAGTGTGGAGCAGTGTGGAGGAGCAGTGTGGAGCAGTGTGGAGCAGTGTGGAGGAGCAGTGTGGAGCAGTGTGGAGCAACAGTGTGGAGCAGCAGTGTGGAGCAGTGTGGAGCAGTGTGGAGGAGCAGTGTGGAGCAGCAGTGTGGAGCAGCAGTGTGGAGCAGTGTGGAGCAGCAGTGTGGTGGAGCAGTGTGGTGGAGCAGTGTGGAGGAGCAGTGTGGTGGAGCAGTGTGGAGGAGCAGTGTGGTGGAGCAGTGTGGTGGAGCAGTGTGGAGGAGCAGTGTGGTGGAGCAGTGTGGAGCAGTGTGGAGGAGCAGTGTGGAGCAGCAGTGTGGAGCAGCAGTGTGGAGCAGTGTGGAGCAGTGTGGAGCAGTGTGGAGCAGCAGTGTGGAGCAGTGTGGAGCAGTGTGGAGCAGTGTGGAGCAGCAGTGTGGAGCAGTGTGGAGCAGTGTGGAGCAGTGTGGAGCAGTGTGGAGCAGTGTTACTTACTCTCTGCGGTGGCGGGCCGGAGGCAGGACGACAGACCCAGCATCAGACCCCAAAACAAGGTCAAGCGGATCCTTTCCACTCGAGACCTCATTCCTGGATGAGTAAATCCTCCCAAATCCTGCAGATAAATAAGCCACGGGGAGGAAACGTGGGCAAAAACTGCTCAGAATTCCTGCAGGAAAAAATCGTTTTAATGTGCAGCCAGCACCTTGTAGCTGTTAGCCGGCTAATGCAGCTAACAGCAGCTACATGCAGGATAGCAGGGGTAGAGTCCAGTGGTGCTCTGAAATCACCGATTCATTCCTCTGGGCAGAACATATGCACTCATAGTTTTCTTTATTCTTGCCAAAAACAGCACCGCACTGACGTGAAGGCTGAAACCAATGCGGCTAAACTTGCAGCGGCGGGGATTCCTCTGTAATCCGCATCTTCACGCTCCATATCTGGAGGAAAAACAGTCCGACGTCCCGCTGCTGCTGGAGGATCCTCGGGAGGCAGAAAACCCCTCAAAACGCGTTAAATCGGGATGGAAAGAGGCGCAGTACGACTTGATAAATCAACACAGACACCTTGTGTGTTTACAACGACGTTTCATTGGAAATATCCAGGATAAAAATCAGGTTTCAGACCGCAGCCTCCGTCTCCTCCTCCTCCTCCTCCTCAGCCGCTCATCACGCACACACGCACCGCGTTGTTGTGGTCGCTGTAATTCACCTTCATGTCAGCGGGAAACCGAGGATTTCCCTCTAATTCTTCCGTTAAAGGCCAGACAGTCGGTTAACTAACGTCCTCCGTCGACAGAGAGGTGTCCGGGCAGCGTCGTTAGTCCGATAAACACGCAGGTACACACACCGTCTCCTCCGCTCAGTCTGCAGTCTGACTATAAACACGGCGCCGTGCGCAGAGATCGTCTCTATTTGTGAAGATGAATCACTCGGTGCCACCAGTCTGTGGAAGTGGGCGTCGCTTTGACTGCAGTTCAGCCACCATAGGGGCAGCAGTTACCATAGTGACAGGTTTGGGACTCATCACAAGAAAGTCTGTTTTTGTCAACAGTGTCGTTGACAGAATTAACTGCGAAGTATAATTACCTTATCATTAATTTGAATTATCAATTTGTAGAAGATGGCATTTTCCTTGTGAAACTGTAAACAGTGGTAGCTGAAGAAGTGAGTATACTCTTCATTTCCCCTCCAAATGTGTTGGGAGTGACCTGTCAAGCAGAAGATAAACGGTTATAAACAGTGACATGTAACAATAACTCATTAACATTCATTTAGTATAGGCTACATACCATAGACTGTAAATAACAATATATATATTTACAGTCTATGGTACTTATAAGTCAATTCGAGACAGAGTTGGAAGGTCATCATCCCTTCGCCATTCTAGGAAAAGAATTGGAGCAAACCACTGCTTATTGTCAATCAGTCAATGATGTGAATAACAAGAGATTTAAAAGTGGGTATAGCCTACATACATGTGTGGAGACTGAATAAATAGGTGTATATAGGATACTCTGTATACCTGCGTATACCCTGCACTGCACCACTGGCTATAAAGTGTAACCTCGTTGAGCTAACTTCAATACAAAAACAAAAACACTGTTTTTTACTTAAGTGCTTGTTCTTGCTAAGCAGCCGGAGTGAGACCTCTGTGTTTTTTGTAGTCCTCTCTGCTAAACCGCTGAAGCGACTCCGTTAACGACGCGGTTTGAATGAAAGCCGGGATGCTGATCCAGGATCAGGGTTGTTTTTGCTGCTCTCGTTCAAAACAAACGGAGGGATTCCGACACAAAGATCGTGTCTGTCTGCATCACCTGTGATTACACGCTCAACAGGTGTGTCTTTACATGGAGGCTGCAGGTCTGTCATCAATGCCAAATATCACATAATGTACTATTTAAATCAGCCAACACTAATCCTTAATATGTTTTATATCCAGATAACATTACAGCAGTTATCTTACATCATAGGATATATTTCTGTGTACTTATGATATATTAAAACACTCATATTACATTTCTACAAACTACAAAAACAGAACATTGCATAGCTCATCTGAAATCCTCAACCAGTCTGCAATGAAAAAAACAAACCGAGGATCGTTTAAAAATATTGTTTCCTAAATCAAAAACCACTTCCGAGATTTGAATCGGGTGAAGGACTTTTCCGGAAATAACCACAGAACATTTTGGAAAATCCCCTTTAATGTGTTTTGATCATTTGATATGAAGACATGTTTGTTTGGCAGCAACAACGTCGAGTTTCCTCTAGAAGAAAAAAAGGCGCCGAAATGCTGCCACCTTGCGGCCGGAGCACTGAACTACTGCCTTCTGATCTGCTGTAAAAAAACAAAAAACAAGAGAGTAAAAAACACTCAAATTAAAGGCACGGTTGGTTATTTTCTCCAGATCCACTTTTTAAGATTTTGGTTGAAGTTGTCTTTAGGTCCTGACAGAAATGAATAACTCATGTTCTCTGAAAAAGGAACAAAGAAAAAGAAAGATCTTGGCCGATATATCTGATTTTTTTCTCTTTCTCCCTGATATCGGTATCGGCCTCAAACATCTCAAATCAGTCGGGCCTCACTTCTAATCTCTCTGACCTTTGAAAAACACATCTTCACCACGGACACTCAGACCAAACGATCTGATGCTCCTGACTGTCCCGAGGTCGAGGTTGACCCAAGGCTCTGGCCTCCACATGTTGGTCCGTCCCTCACACCGCCTGCTTTTAAATCTAACCTTAAAACACATTTTTATGTCTCCTGGATCTGCGTGAGAGTCCCGTCCTATTTGTCTCAACGCTTTTCATCCTGCTGTTTTTACAAACTGTTTGATTGTGCAGCACTTTGATCAACTTCTGATGTTTTTAAATGTGCTTTATGAAAACATTTGGATTCTGTGCCATCCTTTTTTAATCACGGGAGGTCGTAGTAAATATAGACTGCTAACCTGCTAATGTTACCTTTGAGTCAAACAGGAAGTGTGTTTAGCTGCTGGCCAGCGTGGGAATGGCGCAGCGGGGGGGCAATCGTGCTTGAGTACAGCATGGTACAGATGGCCAGTGTGACCGCGCCCTAAGACGCTCACTTTGTTTGACACTCAGACTGGTACAGTTGCGACGATGGTCTGAGGTCTGAGGTCCAGGCTGAGGAAGTGGAGGGGGGGGGCATGCTGTGAGAGAAGCAGACAGTAAACAGAACCATCCATAGAGGAGCCCCTGACAGTTTTGATTATCCCTGTAATTACAGGCTGCTTTCATCACTTCACTTCACAGAGCACAGAGGCATTATTGGAGCGCTGCACATTACCTCAGCTCTGGCAGGCCGCACTCGGCATCCGTCACAATCCAACAATTAGCACCGGGGGAGAAAAACATGCATATTAAAAAATGAAGTGAATATCAGTGGCCACCCAAGAGTCCAGATACAGTGAGTCACCCTCTAACAAGTGCACACTGTACCAACATGACCTCCCTGTGCCAGAGAATGTTGTGCCTGTCCACTTGGATTTGTTAAGTCCCCATTAAAGTCCCCATGAAGGCAGCCGGCGGGCCCACCTACCTCGACTGTCCCGGTGGAGAATCCATTCTCGCACTGCACTCATGTGGAAATAAGCCTGTTTACCACCAACGGGTCACACATGCTAATGAGCATCTGTTTGTTTTCCAGCGTGCTCATGCAGGAGGAAGGGAATTTTAGAGGGGGAAATAATAGATGATATGCAGACAACGGCCCGGGTGGCTTTGCCCCCGCGCGCTAATGATGAAAAACTGCAGAACAGAGAATTAATGGATATGAAATCAGAACAGGAAATGTGCTGCTTCTGATCACACACACATTTACAGGATGTCCACTGGCCTGGTTTGATAGAAGTGGTGTGATGCTGGCCTGAGGATCACCTGATGCTCTGACATTTGACCACCGGCCAATCAGCTCCGTGCCCACGACTGAACCCGGTCTGAAGACTTCAGAGTTAGTTTAAACTTACTGTTTAGTCTCAGTGTTACTCATAGAAACTTTTGGTTAGAAAAGTACAAAAACAAATCATTTCCTGATCTTTAATTGACAGAGATAAACGGTGGCTGTCATGAACCTTTGTCTAAACATTTGTAATATATTTTTTGTGTGCGTCTGGTGAAGCTCACTCAACGTGTTTTAAATGTTTCTTTCTGCTTGCTAATACTTGGACATTACTGTTAAATGTCTTTCCTGTTGTGTGCACCTAACGTTTACCTAGCGCTGGGCGATAAATCGATTTTACCGATAAATCGTATTTGTGGAAAATTGAGATTTAAAAAATGACTCCGCCGCTCCTCTTGGGTTCCTGTAGGTCACAACCCTCGTTTAGTTTCTACAAAATGGCCGACTGACCCCAGGTATGAGCCAACCAGGGGCCTTAAGGGCCTTTCAGATATGACGCGGAGGGAGCGCGCACACACAACCAAAAAGCAACGTCCATGGACCATGATTCTACTGATCCATTATTCATGAGGTTTTGCACACTTTAAGGTGTATTTTAAAACATTAGAAATAAAAGGGACTGATGTGTGTTTAGTTATCTTAGTGAACACCAGGGGGCGATGATCACCTTCCCAAACACTGAGGCTGATAGGAACCACCATGATGTGGCTGCAGCATAAACTATTTACTGATTAAAACATAAAATGAGTTAAAATTAAGGAATACCATTTGGTGTTAAAGCTGTCAATCAAAGACTGGTGCTGACCAAATAACTGTACAGATGTCTCTTGAAAAGGCGGCAGATTCTGGTGCTGCAAGAAACCAGTTAAAGGAGCAGTCTGTAACTCTGACCCCTAGTGTTTAAAATGAGTACTGCAGTCTAAATTCTAAACATTGTAGAGAGCTGTCCCCCCCCCCCCCCCAGCCCCCCCCCCCCCCCCCCTCCTCTCTAGAGTCGATGCTCACACAGGTCACCATGTGGTGGACTCTGAAGCTTCAGTGTTTATCCAGCTCTGCATGGGTCTGTAAACCTTTCTGTGTTCTAACCTCTCTCCATTTTTCAAAAGCATCTCCAATATTGATCCTAGTTTGAGCACGTTTCTGCTCGTGGAGCTTATTAGAAACATGCAGAGGCTTTTTAGGTCGGGTACAATCACTTCTATCTGAACCACTTCTCTTGCCGGCTTCCATCGCTGCAACACCTGTTGACCTGATAACTGCTCTCATATCTGACAAACCGAGGGGCGTCCAAAACGGCCGTGTGGGGGGGGGTCTTAAAAGCGCCTACCTTCTCTGGTCCAAACAAATCCAGAGCATTCAGGAGCAGAATCTAAAGTTAGAAGGAGGACATACTGGCTGCTGCATTGTTGTCAGAGAAGCCAGCACTTCAACATGTTTCCTTAATGATCAGATAGTAAGATACCTTTATCATCTCACTCTCTACACAGCTCACTGGTGACTTGTTGTGAAATCAGTTATGTGATAATTGATGTGATGCAGAGTCGAGCCAGTCTTCCTCTCACTGATGGAACAATAAGAAGTTCATGATGTTTCTTATTTGTGGAGACAATCAGAACGTTGACTCAGTTGATCCACGTCGGAGGTCGCTGTTTATAAAGCGGTGAACAAAACAAATCCTTGACGGGTGTCGGTCTATTTACGACCATTGTTCCTTTTTTGTTTACACATTATTATTTTTCATTGCGTGTTGCTCTCTGGGACCCGCTGCTTTGTTCCATGAATGTGCTTTTTGATGAGATTCTTACACGACATCACAGCTTTGAGATCTCAAGGCAGCGCGAGGCGGCCAACAAAGGTACAAAGGGTTCACTGATCATGTTGTGCCTCGGTCGTTGGTGCATTAGTCACAAAGACAAGCGAAATGATGTAATGTGGCGGGAAATGCATGCGGCCTTATGAAGCTACACAAAGCCTAAATAACCGTCTTGACAAAAACAAAAACACGATGAGCTTCGCTGAACTGCTGTAGAGCTTTTGTTTTGAATGTTACTGTTGTGTTCAAAGTCTAAAAGCGTATAATGCCAGTGCGCTTTAACCACACAGACTGTAAATATGAATGTTTGAAGTCTGAGTGGCGTCCCCGTCTGTTCCTGCAGGGGGCGCTGGAGTCCCATCGATGGCGGTCTCCATGCTGGAAATGCTGTCTCAGTCTAACTTTCAGTCAACCTAACGACAGGCTGAGAGCTGGAGCTGAGGCGGGTTTTAAACCTCCTGACAAACCGTTACACCGCGCCCACCTGTCAATCAGGTCAGCTACACGCCTTATTGTGAATAACTCTTATCCTTCATCAAATCAAAACTGATGAGTCATCAAAACATTCACCCCCCGTACAGTGTGTGTCCATCGAGACATGAGCTAATCACACCTATTTGGTTTTTTGAACCAGGCTGTAAACATGTTAATCTCTGCTGTAAAAACAGGCTTTTTAGAATGGGTGTGTATGTGACTTCCTGTGCTTCTGCAGCCAGCCTCTAGTGGACACTCAGGGAACTGCAGGATTTTACACTTCAGCATCAGCTTCATTTTTCAGCATCTGAGGTTTCTGCTTGGTATTACTTAAATACAGTTTCCAACTGTGATAGTTTTTATGTGCATTCGAGCTCCACGTATCCAACAAAAACCTCTAAACTGTTTTTTTAATTTCTGTACTTTTTTAAATTGATGTTTCATAACTTTAATGACCTCTCATAAACGCTACACAGCAGATATCGACAGCAAACTTAAATCTCTCTCAGGAATGAATGAAGTATTTCTGGTTCTGATGAAGGCTTGTGTTCAAACCTTTATTTATCTCCCTCTTTGTTGCTCCAGCTCTCTCTTGTTCTCTGCATCTCCCTCTATCCCCTCTCAACTCAAACAAAGTCAGAGGCTTATCTACGGTGCGCCTAAAGGGACAAAACAGCACTCGATTAATCCCATTTATTACAAATGGTGTGTTAAATCCGGACTTTAATTAATTATGATTAATTACTTAATGCTAACAGCCATAATATTTATATGTTACCTGATTTTGTTCACTCCAGTGCAGTGGGTGGCGATATACACCTAAACGTTGGTTTGCGAGTCGCCAAAAAACGAGGAGAAGAAGAAGACACAACCGGAAGTAGCCGATTTAGTAGCCGAGATCGTTAGCTAGCATCCTAGCTAACAAAATCTTCACTCATTAAAAGATTAAATTCATATCGTGTTTTAAGAACTCTAAAGAAGAACCATGATTAAAGCTATCTTGATATTTAACAACCACGGGAAGCCGCGGCTGATCAGATTCTATCAGTATTTTGTAAGTATTTCATTTTTGTGCAGTTCAAAACATTAGCATTAGCCGTTACTCTCATTTAAACAGCTATAAATACTTTATTACTTTCTGTCAGTCACTATTAATGTTTCAGACATCTTCATCAATGTGTTCTTGTTTCGACTGTCTGGGAGAATAAAAACAGAACAGCTGTTAAATACCGTTTACCGGCGTGAGGAGATAACAGCAGGTGTTACGGTGTAACGAGTGACCGTGCTAACTGGTGACTGCGTCTGTGGTTGTCTTAGGGTTAGGGTTAGCTGTTAAAGACGAAGCCTTAGTTTAATGTTTTAATGTTGAATATACTCATCAGATTAGTAAAGTAAATTTAAACAAACAGCCATTTCCGGGAACACTTCACGTTTTCAGAAGATATTTTAATGAAGGTCATCAGTTAACACGGTCACCACTTACACCGTAACACCGTTGTACACCGTAACACATCATTTATTACATTACAACGACAACACAGACACACACACACATAAACACACACAGACACACAGACACACACACACACACACACACACAGACACACACAGACACACATATACACACATACACACACACACAGAGTGAGACACACACACACACACACACAGAGTGAGACACACACACACATTGGTACATACCATAATATTATTTAGTGATGGGCTGTGATAGTCTAAAGATACAGAAGTTCAAACGATGCATCCGTAGTTTTTCTTCAAACTTTCTATCCTGGCTTCAACTGAAAACACTGAGCAGCGCTCTACATGTTTAAAGGTCGCCTGTCGAGTCGGGCTGCACGATGAATCGTTATGACGATCTCGATTCATTCATACACGCCAGCACATTTCTAAACGATGGAGATTCTCTTGCTCGTATTTCCCTTTCTCTTATTTGCTTCACGATCGTCCCCGTTGCTTCATCAGTCACACTTACAGCGTAAAGCAAAACACACATTTAAGTCCTGAATCAGGTTGGAGACGATCCTCTGATTCTGCCTACAACTCTACAGCCTTCAAGCTGTTCACTTCCTGTTCTAACATACACAGAGGGAAGAGACCATGTGTTCATAAGAGACCTTCTTAGTTTAAGTCCAGCACTTCACTAAAGGTTATGTCTGTTGAAAACCTTCGACACCACATGTTTGTATTGAGCCGATAAATGTTTCTGTTGAAAAAAGAAGAATTGTGTGAGAGAGTCTTGATCTCAGGACTCAGGGAAACAAATCCTGATTCACATTTTAGAAAGAATCCTGCAGAGTGGGATTGTTGAGCCGATGACTGAGCAGACTGTGAAACTTGTGTCGTTGCAGGCGGAGGACATGCAGCAGCAAATTATTCGGGAGACTTTCCATTTGGTATCCAAAAGAGACGACAACGTTTGCAACTTCTTGGAGGGTGGGAGGCAAGTAGAGGTGTTTTCTGACGTCTCATGTTGACAAACCAAAAACTGTTTGTACGATATGTGAGAATTAAAGGTGACAGATTCTGTAAAATAAACAGGTGTCCATAGTCTGTCTACACACCCTCAAATGATGAGAAAAGTCCATCCTCTCCTTCTGCCTGCTCCACTTTTCAGAAAATGTGTGCTCAAACAGGCCGTTTGGAGATTTTCCCTTCATGACATCACAAAGGACAGTAGCCCCTCCCCCAGGTGGGTGACACTCCCACAGCTAAGTGTTTGTTCTGAACCTCTGAGTCTGCCTTCTCACCGTAAACAATAGGACATGGAGCAAGAAAGCACCGAGTCCACCCGAGCCCTTCCAGAGAGGGGGTGTGGTCAGACACAGCTCATTTACATATTTAAAGGTACAGACACAGAAACAGCCTGTTCTGAGCAGGGCTGAAATAGAGGGGTTTATAGACATGATCAAATACAGGATCAGAGTGGATTTAGAACAAGAAACTTCACACACATGTTTTAAGGAGCTCTGAGACTTAAAACATGTGAAGAAGAGGAGGAGGATATGTCACCTTTAAGAAATGTAGATGTGTTTGTTGATGATGAGTGATATACTGACATTAGTTAAATTCTTTCTGATGTGTCTTTTCTTTATTTGACAACACAGGAAAGCTGATTACAATGTCTACAGTCCAGATTATAGAACATGTTCATGTCTTAAATGTCTCCCAGATGTCTTTTTATTTTTTTTAAATAGACAGATTAAATAATTGGTCTTTGGCTCCACTTTTTTCTCCTATTTTTATTTATTTTTTTACCACTGAAGGCAGACGTCACTCTGCAGCAAAAATGAGTTTCTCATGAGCAGCTGCTGGCAGATGTAGTAACATGACTACGACCACTAGATGGAGCCAAACCCCCAAAACAGACCTTACCGTCCCTCAGTCTCCTCTTTTCTATTCTTCAGTCAGTTCATTTACATTCTGAATCACCTGTCAGTCAGACAGTCATTTCCCTGACAGAGTTCAGTTCACCCCCTCACAAAGCGGGTCCTAACTGCTCAGTAAAATATAGATTTTTTTTAATCTTGTTTCAGTCTCATCGGTGGCTCGGACTACAAGCTGATCTACCGACACTACGCGACCCTCTACTTCGTCTTCTGTGTGGACTCGTCGGAGAGTGAGCTCGGCATCCTGGACCTGATCCAGGTCAGCTTCCAGTTTTGTTTAAGAAATTTACAGACATACAGACTCCATTAACTCTTTTCTGTTGTAGAGGCTTTTCTATCAACACAAAGTTGTTCTGAGTCATGATCACCTTCTTCCTATGATTAAACAGACAGGATTGGTCTCTCCAGGATAACAACCTAACCACCATATATGAAGAATCACTACTTTATAGTGTTATAAATATTAGACAGGTCTCCACCAGCAGCGTCAAAACTCCAAATGAGGGACTAATCCTGAAGACAAGTGTACACTGTACGATTTCAGCATGATTTAGTCCTCGTGTTTTGAGTCGTACGACTGATTTTGAAGTGTGTCTAAATTTCAGCACTATCAGGCATCATTAATCGTGCAATTTTTGCCGGTGTGTGTATTTGAGCCTAGATGAGAAAACTGAAATTTACAGATCTGTTGATGGTTGTACAGCGTGAGCTCTCATTGGTGGGACTCGACTTTGTTCCTCTCTGTATTCATTCAGCTGTCCAAGCTGTTGAATAGAAGACACCTTAGTTCCCCCCTTGAGATAATAAATAAGCCCCTCCCATTATTATATCTGTGTTGGGTTGGTTTTAAAAAGCACTCTGGTTGCTTTTCATGCTGCTGCTGGTAGGAAATGGAACTCATCTCAACTGATCTCATGGAAATGGTTCATGATAAGATAAGACGTCGTAAACATGTGAGTGGGGAAACCCTGATGTCAGAGACCGTTATGTTCTGTCTTATCAGAGCACCTTCCCATGTGGGGAGAAACACACGACACATTACACTTCCATTAAAAACAACATCAAGTGCTCCATAAATGTGTGACATCAATACAGAGTGACTCATCCGGCTCTTCACAGCCAGTCGTTATGTCCCGGGTCGAGGGGAACACAGACGCGGCATGATGATGTCACACTCCGAAGAACGGCAGCAGCACTTCAGGTTGAACGTAGCGGAGCGGCTCCCAAAACTACAAACACAAGTTGACTACAGAAGCCAAAACCTTTTCTAACATGGAAAACAAAGTAAAGTTCCTTCTCTCGTCTCCTAAACAAAAAAACAGAAAAACAAAATGGCTTATGTTAAGGACGTCTGGCAGAGTGGAAGCAAAACTTTTGAGCAGGTCTGCCATTTTTATTCTCGCTAGTGAAGGAGTGATGTCTACTGGGGAAACTCGCGGGGGGGGGTCATTACATTTAAAGAGACACACACACCAAAACGGAGCGTTCTGAGAGAGCTGGTTTATACAGGGTCACAAACTTCCTCTGGTGCTTGATTCATGTTATATTTTGAACAAAGCACAGCACAGATGTTTCATTTAGACCACAGACTGTTTGAAAAGGTGGAGGAGGGGGATGATATGTCCTCTTGAATGATGAAGACATTGATATGATGAAGACATTGATATGATGAAGACATTGATATGATGAAGACATTGATATGATGAAGACATTGATATGACTCTCGACGTCCTCTTCTCTGCAGGTGTTTGTGGAAACTCTGGATAAATGCTTTGAAAACGTCTGTGAGCTGGACCTCATCTTCCACATGGACAAGGTGAGTGTGAACTCTGACCTTTGAGTGTTTCTGCTGCAGCGGCGAGCTCAGAGGTTACATGGCACTGCAGCACGGTTTGACCACATATGTACAACGTTCATACACAGGGATGACGCACTTTGTGGGTGGAGTAGAAAGTTTGCTAGTGTTGATTTAATTGGTGATACGTCGGCAGAAGCTGATTTTAGTGACCCTTGTTTACGAACAAAATAACGTTAAACATCCTACTTCGCTGCTTGCCTCCCGATTATAGACATTAACGTTACAAGGAAGAGTTTGTGGAGTCACAAAGTACGTTTGAAGAGATTTTGCAGCTTGTTCACAATGATGTAAACAGTGGTGACCCGTTAAGAAAAAACGAAACATGAACCCTGGTGTTTATGAATCTGATGGAAACTGGAGATAAAATCAAGCAGCAAACTCCGGTGTTGATAAATGAAGCTGATGCTGAAGTGTAAAATCCTGCAGTTCCTGGAGTGTCCACTAGAGGCTGGCTGCAGAAGCACAGGAAGTCACATACACACCCATTCTAAAAAGCCTGTTTTTACAGCAGAGATTAACATGTTTACAGCCTGGTTCAAAAAACCAAATAGGTGTGATTAGCTCATGTCTCGATGGACACACACTGTATGGGGGGTGAATGTTTTGATGACTCATCAGTTTTGATTTGATGAAGGATAAGAGTTATTCACAATAAGGCGTGTAGCTGACCTGATTGACAGGTGGGCGCGGTGTAACGGTTTGTCAGGAGGTTTAAAACCCGCCTCAGCTCCAGCTCTCAGCCTGTCGTTAGGTTGACTGAAAGTTAGACTGAGACAGCATTTCCAGCATGGAGACCGCCATCGATGGGACTCCAGCGCCCCCTGCAGGGACAAGTTCTTTTTAAAGTTTCTGTACTCTTGGATACTACAGATGGTTAAAATAATGGAGACCGTACTGTTTTAAAAACATCACGGTCTCAAGCCTTGGTGTAACGTCAACAACCTTATCATTCCATGATTTATTCACACATCGACATCACTGACGAGTTGTCCTGTGAGGCCGGCAGAGTTCAGACCGTTTCGTGTCAGGTTGAAGTGATTGAGACGTTTGGCTTCTCACATTCAGCTCCTCTGGGTAACGTCTGGATAAGCTCAGCTTTAACTTGCACATGTGATGAGGATTTAAGATGAGGGTGAATGAGCTGTGAAGAGAAATGTAAAACATGAACAAGGTGTTCTTACCTGTTCAATACTTCAATAACAAAATGAAATACACTGAAATTAAAGAATATAAAAGTGTGCAGATCAGGTAGAACTCACAAGCTGTTTTCACACATGCACTCCTGAAAATATTTAGATCATTTCAGGAGTCAGCACACTGACTTTCTGCAGAATAAATACGAGGAGGCTGGAGGAGAAACTCCGGGTGAAGAGAGAAACATTCAGCTGTTTGTGTTCACACATGACGCTCAGCGTGATAAACTTCAGGACGTTATCAGGAGTTTTGTGCAGGTGTTTGAGGGTTAACAGTTTCTGTTCTTATCTGCTCCAATATTTTTACACAACCTGTGTTTGCAACACGTCACTCCGCCTCAATAGTTCCTCTTTTTCCTGTGATTATTTCAGACTCTTTCCATGTGTTTATTGTGAGCATGTTCTGAGCAGCTCGATCATACAGCCAGCTGCTGTTCAGGAACATCTGCACAGAGAGTGTATCAAACTGTGACTGATCGCTGATCACATGTAGAGTCTGAATGATTCTGCAGCCCTGATACTCCCCCTCATCCTCCTCCCCCTCCTCCCCTCCTCCTCTTCCTCCTCCTCTTTCTCCTCCCCCTCCCCCTCATCATCTTCCTCCTCCCCCCCTCCCCCTCATCATCTTCCTCCGCCCCCCTCCCCCCCTCCCCCTCCTCCTCTTTCTCCTCCTCCTCCTCCTCCTCCTCCTCCTCATCTTCCTCCTCTTCCTCCTCCCCCTCCTCCTCTTTCTCCTCCTCCTCCTCATCTTCCTCCTCTTCCTCCTCCCCCCTCCTCCTCCTCCCCCTCCTCCTCTTCCTCCTCCTCCTCCTCTTTCTCCTCCCCCTCCCCCCCTCCCCCTCATCATCTTCCTCCTCCCCCCTCCCCCTCCTCCTCCTTCTTCCTCCTCCAATGGGAGAGATCGTCCTCTGCCTGTGGGAGTCATGTTGTGAAACAGGAATCTTTCTAAGAAAAGTATAAAAACACATCAATGTTCGAGGTTTCTAATTTCAAACATCACAGATAGTAAAAGTAAAACGGCCTTTAGTTTCTGTGCTGGCTCCTTCGATTGTTGCGGCTACAGCGAGGCCTCCCTTTTCTCTCTCTCTCTGGAGCTGGACGAGAAGTGTTGCTGGAAACTAATCAGACACATCCACGGCCATCTTGATTGAATTTTCCCAGCAGGAAATTGACATCATGTGGTGCGGTGGGGTTTGGCCTGAGGAATGTGCCAAGACGAGACTTTGGAAGGTTTCTCGTAGACTCTCTCCTGGCTGGGCAGCACTGACCTGTGGAAGTGTTTCCACACTCCTGCAGGCATCTGAAACTCAGTACTCGTCTGTCCTGCACAAGGGCAGACTCTGAATGCCTCGTGTGATGTGTTAGAGATATCACTGATACAGTAGAAGTGTTTGCACAGATAAAACATCAGAATACAGCTTTCTGAACGTGCTGGAACGTGTGCAGCTCTCCACGTTTCCACTCTGTCATCTGTAACGTCGCTACAGGCCTCCAACAGAAGATGCTCTCATTTTTCTAGAAACATTTCCTGCCCGCAGGAAATCCTGAAATCTGAACTTGAAAGGGAAATTGAAACTGTGTGCTGGAGATGTTTCACAGACATGACAAATCCCTCCAACATTAGATTCTGTACCTGCTTCATCCCGCTTGGATCAGTTTTTTTTTAGAAACAAACACAGAGGAGCGGAGGAGGGATTGTAAATGAACAAACTGTCTACAGCCTCAAACATCTGGTTGTGTTTGGGACTCTGCCTTTGTGGGGTTTTTGTGTAATCCAGTTTTTAATGTTCAGTCCTCTCAGGTGACACGGACCAGACAGTAGCGGTCTTATTTCTGATGGGGCGGTGGGCTTTAACCTTCTGGCAATCCTCGACTACAGTGCTTCCCAAAGTGTGGGCCGCGGCCCCCTGGTGGGCCGTGTGGGTACTACAGGTGGGCCGCGACAAGTCCTCCACCAATTTTAGAAATAAAATAAATATCACAATAATGATGATTCACCATGAGTCAGCACTTTAAGTGATTAGTAAGGCGTGTCATGACTATTCATGGACATAATGTTTAGTAAACTTTTGTGTCTATCTCTCCATAATATCATGTTGTCATGTCCAATCATTTAACCCTTACTGAAAGTTAAATGTGTAGTCATAAACATTTTTTAGAATGAGCCCTGGAGTAAATTAGTATTTCAAAGCGGGCCGCGGCAGTCTGAAGTTTGGGAAAGGTTGCTCTACTAATGACATGTTAAGATATATGAAGGACAGTAAAACCCGAACTACTGTGGAAAACACCCAAAAATCTAAACTTAACTCACCAGCTGTGAGAGATCTGAGCCTGTTGTCTGGAGACATGCTGTCTGCTGCAGAGCCTCGTTTTGTGTTAGTGAGCTTTCTTTGTATTGGTCCATAACCTGATGACTGTCTCCAGGGGTAACACCTCGAGAAGCCCCCTTCAGTCATGGAGATGTACTGTATATGGGCGCCTCGGCCAAATGTTTACAGTCATGGACACCGTGTGTCACTGTGCGTTGAGATTTTTGACTGGTTGTAGACGCTTCACTCATCACTGTGACCTGTACACTCAATCTGATTGGCCATCTTTGAAGGTGCGCAGGTATACACTGTCTGAAGTTTATTTATTAAGCTCTTCTTGGTTTGGTGCCTTCTTGTTTATGTTCAGACCTTCAAAGAACCAGAAGCCACTACGCCTTGCGTTCCTGTGATGTCTTTAAACTGTCTGTGCCTCGTGTCTGCACGGAGCTCAGGAAAAGAGCGTTTAGTTTTGCTGCTCCCTCCGCATGGAACTTTCTCCAAAATGACTTGAAAATGGCGGATCTCATTTCGCTTGAAGCCTTTGGCTCGATCTTAAAAGATAAAATACGTGAGACAGTTGGACAGAGCCTGATGTGTTTCTGTAATCTGTGATCAAGATTCTGCACTTTATCTGTAAATCAATCTGCACGTTGTAAATTGTTGTTCTCTCCTAACTTATTGTTTGTCTCTTTTATCATGTCATGTTTTTGATGACGTGTGCTGCTGCCCTCTTGGCCAGGTCACCCTCCTGAAAGAGATCCTGATCTCAATGGGTTATTTACCTGGTTAAATAAAGGTCCATCACTTTAAAGAGCGATGAGGATAGTAAACAATTATTAAAGATATCTCACCCTCCTCTGCTTCTGTCTGCAGGTCCATTACATCCTGCAGGAGGTGGTGATGGGCGGGATGGTGCTGGAGACCAACATGAACGAAATCGTGGCCCAGGTGGAGCTGCAGACCCGCATGGAGAAGTCAGAGGTGAGTCTGTGAGCCTCTCTTATGGACCGTGCTGATGTTTGTTTAGGGGTAACATGGGTTCAGTTCTTCAGGTTGTTAAGGGGAAGTCTACATACAGCTGATAACTGTACGCTGTATTTTCACTTCCCTGTCCTTCAGCTTTATGTTTTTATCACGCTGTAACCATAGTGATGAAAAATGAAGACAGTGAGGAAGTGCAGAAAACTTCAGTTCCTCAATCGCCCCCCCGAGACCAAGGAGGCCCGATGAGGTCCCGCCTTAAAGCAGAGGAGAGAAACACGTTTAAAGCTCGTTACATAGAATGAATAAACAGCTGATTATCTGCTCCTGATTTCTTTAGAGGTTTTTTAAAAAGCTCTGCACGTCCGTCCTGTCTCCATGACAACAGTCTGTTGATAACGGCCGCTGTTCCGTCACTGCTCCGTTACTTTCTACTGCATGTGTGATATTTGAGATCGCTTATTTCCCGATCAGACACGGAGCGAGGAGGACGAGGAGACAAGACGCGATCTGTAGGCGGCAAAACTACGGGGAATATCAGACATTTTGAAAAGAGCGCCGGTGATGTCAACAGCGCCTTTCTGAAAAGTTAGATGATGTTCAACGCAAAACAAAGAATAAAAAAAGATGCTGTGCTTGCTCTCTCCTCATTGAAAACAACTAAAAAAAAAAACGCTGGCGCTTAGGAAAAAAACGCTAGGTGGACACGTGGGCGGGCCTTAGAGCAATGCATACATTACATACATTACAGCGGTTACCGGCGCACTGCAGCTCCGTCTCTACGCCTTTTTCTAGATTGATGGAAAGTTAGGTTGAGGTGGCATTTCCAATATGGCGCCGCCATTGTTGGGAGTCCAAAACTATGATGACAGCGTTCTGCTTTACATCAATGCTACTTAATATTGGACGTATTCAGTACCAACGAGGTAAACAAAAAAAAACTTTTTAGATGGCATCATCACTCCCACCCAATTGTGAATTTTCCTAAATGTACCCGCTCCAGGATGCTGTCGGGAAAAGTCTGTTTGTGTTTAAACATAACATGCACCAAAAAGTTCGGGAATGTCAGAGAATCAGAATCAGAATCAGAATCAGAATCGGGGTTTATTGTCAAGTACATTTACACATACAAGGAATTTGTCTTGGTGTATTGGTGCTAAACAATTAACAAGGAAATAAAACAGAACTAGCAACAACTTAAATAATACAGAATAAGAAGATATTAAAATATATAAAATATAATTTAAAAATGTAAAATATAAAAAACACAAAATGTACAAAAGGTGAACTGTAGGAGCTGTGCAGTGGAGACAAAAAAAAGTTTTGTGCGCGTGTGAGAACTCTTTTCTCCTCCTAAAGACATGTCAGTGATCACACACGATGTCCATGAACCGTCTTTAAAGCGTGTTGTTGTTTTTTTGTCGTTCTGCAGGGTGGTCTGTCGGCTGCACCTGCTCGCGCCGTCTCCGCCGTCAAGAACATGAACCTGCCCGAGATTCCCCGCAACATCAACATCGGAGACATCAATATCAAAGTGCCGAGCCTCTCCCCGTTCTGAACCGAGCGCTCCAGCTGAGCTCTGCAGGGCCAATGTCCTCCTCCTGATGGAGCTCCACCTCCACCCTGAAACAAAAAAACAAACTGTTTTTATATAAATGTATCATGGAACCACAGCAGCTTCACCTCCCTCTTCCTCCTGATGAAGAATTTAAAGAATAATGTCATTTAGATTCTAGCATCTAGAGTAACATAAACATGTGTCTACCTTCTGCTGTACGCTCTGTGTTGATCCCCTTCACTGTCTCCTGATGAAAAATGACCTGTGTTGGACTTTTTGTGTATATCCTGGCCAACTCTTCCAAACCCTCACCGGTCCTCCTGACTCAAACGTTCCCCTCCCAGCTGCCTGACGCAGAACACTTCTCTGTAATAAAATCCTCTGGCTTCTGTGTTGGTCTGTAATCACTCCAACACATCTTCATCTCCTTTTTCCAAGAGTGTGTGTGGTTAAACACTCTGGGATCGGACTCCTCTGCTCGGCTCTTGTCACACTTTTATTTTTCCTTCCTCGTGATTTGTGAGTAACATGATTGTTCTCCTGGGTGCTCATCGAATGTGAACGCCAAGTTTGAGAGAGTTAGGATATCGCCAACATCTGTTCAGAGAAACAGCCGACCTTGCAAAGACGACTTCTTCTTCTATGGATATTTAAGTGTTTGTATAAAGTGTGTGTGTGTCTTATTGGCAGAATCTCTGTGTTACAAACATTCCTGTATTAAAGAAAGCAGAATATAAACGCCTGTGTCTGTGCTTTATTGTGCACCGCCCACTCGCCCACAGCAGCCTGGACTTTTTCTTACTCTTCAGCAGGTAGTCGAGTCACTAAAGGCTCTGAACACCCTGCACCTCTGAGGATCACACGCAGCGCTCTGTCCACCACAATGACTTAGCAGTCTTGTTGTTACAGCCGCATTCTTTCAGCTCCCCCCTTTTCCAACCAATTTAAGGATTTCTTTTTTTTTTTTTTTCCTTTTTGAAAATTGAAGGGAGTTGTTCCCTCCCTACAAAACGAAGCAGAAACCTGTGGTCGCTCTCGCCACCTCCCTCCTCCTCCTCCTCCTCCTCCTCCTCCTCCCTCACAGATGCAGACTGAGAGTGTTTCACATCAGCCAGTGATCACTCCAGCTCAACTTCTCCATCTCATGCCGGAGCAAAACCAGGGCTTCCAGTGGACCTCCAGCGACAGGAGGGCTTGGTATGTACTGTTTACCCCACTCGTCTGGCATGTTCATTTATCCAACCTGCTCGATGCCAAGTCACTCCTTTGGTCGCTCGTTTGTGTTTCCCTGAACAGCTTTTTGTAATATCCTGTTTGAGCTCTTTTTGGCTTCTGCAGAAATGTGGAGCTGCTGCTTTCTCAGAATGTTTTCTCCTTCCTGACAGTAACGTGAACGCCCTCTGAAGTAAACTAAAGTTGAGTCTTTTTGGCTGCTTTCAATTTCAAATGAAAGCAGGAACATACTGTAGAATCAGAGGAGTAACCAGTGGTATGAAACAGCTGAGTGCTCTGCAGCTCTGAGATGCTTTTGTGCAGGACACCCTTCCTCATGCGCTTGAATTTCCCAGAGTGACTTTGTGGCTCTGCTGTGAGTTTCTGAGTTGTCTGTCAGCGTGCAGAGTGAACTGGATGTAAACCAACGCTTATCTGTAGAGTGTGTGCAGAGCCAAGACAACACACTGCTGATAGTTTAGATCCCAGGTTCATGCTCAGGTGGAACGATAATGCAGAAATGTTTCCTTCACATTCTCCAGATAAGATTACATTTATTGAACCCCAGCAGGAAATCAAACACCAAAATAATAAAGAAACAAAGAGGAGACGATAAATGATGCAAACAGAACGAGTAGAGCCGGTGAGGCAGGTATGACCTCCTCCCAGCTGACACTCATATTCACACTCCTGTGCACAAACACTTTAAAAGTGCTGACTCTTACACACTGCTCCCAGGACAGAGAAGAAGAGTGTCTGCTGGAATGATAACATAACCCCCCCTCTGGGTCACATGACTCCTCTGTTGACATTTTTTTACTTTGTTAAAAATGTGTGATTTTGAACCCACAGGATAAACATTCCCACTCACATGATTATCCCGCTCTCAGCCGGCTGGAGGGAAGCTTCTAATCACTTTGACGTTAGACGTTTTTTCTCCTAAACAGGAGGCAGATTAAGTTCAACGCTTTACCTGTTAACCCCTGCCAGTGCTGGACAAAGTACACAGCTTCACGACTTGAATCAAAGTAAAGATCCTCCTCATCAAATATGACTCCAACACAAGGGAAAGTTACTCATTCCAAAGATTACTTCACTTAAAGATCACATATCCTCCTCCTCTTCTTCAGTGTAATTAAGTGTCAGAGCTCCTCAAAACATGTGTGTGAAGTTTCTTGTTCTGAATCCACTCTGATCCTGTATTTGATCATGTCTATAAACCCCTCTATTTCAGCCCTGCTCAGAACAGGCTGTTTCTGTGTCTGTACCTTTAAATATGTAAATGAGCTGTGTCTGACCACGCCTCCAATAACAAACAATAACAGGAAGAACCAAAACTACCTGACATGAGAGAATGTCAGCCAGGATTTTACGCCGCAGTGGGGTTAGGGCTTGCTGTGGCTCAGTGATAGAGTCGTTCGTCTCAATCAGAAGGTCGAGGGTTCAATCCCCACCTCCTGCAGCCTCATGCACGATGTGTACTTGAGTAAGACACTTAACCCCGAGTTTCTCCCGCTGCTTCGTCGGCGGTGGCGTGTGAATGTGATGAGTTAATACTGATGGATCTGAGCATACAGGACTACCACGACCTCCAGATGTTTTTTTATACTACAGGACTGAGGGCGTGTTTGTGTGGTTGTGTGTGTGCGGCGTGTAATCAGATCAGATCATTTCCAGATGTTCTCTACCTGTTGGGCACCGAGTTCAGACAGCAGTCACTGTGAGCGATTGTTTCTTTTCACTGCATGGAGGTCTCACTGAACTTTTCAGCATCAGCGTCCCCCCCCCCCCCGATTTGGATTCAATCATAAGTTATAAAATGTGCCTTTGAACCTTTTTGTCCCTTCAGGCTCTCCATAGTTAGTGGTCCTCAGTGTCTCCCTGTAGTCTCAGTGATGTAAAAGAAGAACACTGCTGCATCTTTGAATGTCTCATTTCACTTTAACAAACTCTCAGACAGCTCAGCTGACGAGTCCAAAGTCATATCTACCTTATGACATCACACATTGACCTTATGACATCACACATTGACCTTATGACATCACACATTGACCTTATGACATCACACATTGACCTTTGTTACCGTTTCTTTGAGCTGTTGGACCTCACTTTGGGATCCCTAACCACTTCCTGTTCCTGTGCTTAACTTCATGTCCTAACCTTCCATCTACAGGAAGGGCCTTACTGTATTTCAAAATAAAAGCACAGAGCAAGTTTAGTAATCTCAGTTTAAGACAGGACATGCCTTCAAAATAAAAGCCCATTTATATATACTTTTAAATGTGAAATATTTTAATTTCAAACATGCTATTAACAATGTTAATGTTATGACAACCACATATTATTTTCAATAAAAGTTCAAAATAGTCTTCGGGTGGGTTCACATTAGGGACCCGGGTCCGGATCTGAGTACGCTTGATTCCAAATTCTGGTTCATTTGATCAGTGTGAACACAAACATACCATACTCGGACACAGTGCCTGAGTCCTGCAGAAGAGGCGTCGTGCCTGATGTGAAAACACCCTTCAATCCATGCAGTGCAGAATGAGGAAAAGTCTGCATGAAAATGTCACAAAGATTGTTAAAGTCTTGGTGTCAGGCTCCAGTCAGCTGAGATAAACGTGTTTATAAGTAAAGCACATCTTATCTGTAGTCTCTCCATATCATATCACATCCATTGTAAGTGTCTTCAATCATTAACAGGAAAAGGAAGGTTTTTATCACAGTGTACACACTCCCTGCAACATGAACTCCTCACACGGGCTTTAAATATTTAAAGGTCACATATTCTGTAAAATCCACTTCTCCATGTTCCTCTAACTCTAACATGTGTCTCTAGTCCGTCTACAAACCCCCCAATCATGAGAAAAGTCCATCCTCTCCGTCTTCTCCCTGCTCCACTTTTCAGAAAATGTGTGCTCAAACAGGCTGTTTGGAGATTTTCCCTTCATGACATCACAAAGGGCAGTAGCCCCTCCCCCAGGTGGGTGACACTCCCACAGCTAGGTGTTTGTTCTGCCCTCTGAGTCTGCCTTCTCACCGTAAACAATAGGACATGGAGCGAGAAAGCACCGAGTACACCCAAGCCCTTCCAGAGAGATATATCCAGTCTGGCCTGTGAACGCCCCGGGATCCCCCCAGGAGGAGCTGGAAAACATTGATGTGGAGAGGGACTTACTTCACCTGTTACCTCATGACAGCAAGCTTAGCATGGCGTCAGAGGTTTGAACATGAATTGTCTTTATCAGCAGATTTTGCTCATTTATCAGAGAGATGGCTCAGGTGTCAACACTTTGGAAAAACTCAACTCCAGTCCAAGTCCAAGTCGCAGGAGGAACTTTACCTTACGACAGGCTGCCAACAATAACACACTAACTTCCAGCTCAGATTAATAAGAAAATGAGAGCATTGAAAGTGTTAAACATGCCCGACAGTTTTAGTACCCATATGTTTGAACAAACGTTTAATTTTCTATTGACAGTTGACACATTTGACTTACGACTGTATGTTTCTCATATTATCACACATGTATAATAATTAAAGGAAACATCTGTACATTCTACCCAATAGGAAGGAAAAGAGCAGGAAACACATTCTGGGCTCTTCAAATTGAAAACGTGACAAAATGTGCTCTGAGTCTATGTGTCAGAATCCCTGCAGCTGAATCCTGAGCAGACACTGATACAGTGAATGATTCATAGAACGAGGAAACCGTAAATCAGCTGCTAAGGCCAACAGAATTATGTCACTGGTTAACTTTGGTATCGTTATCGTTTTCTAAAGACTCTCATTGCTTTTTAGGTAACACTTTACTTTAAGGTCGCACTCCCACTCGGCCCAGTTGTCCCATACCATGTTGAAGCAAGATTGTCCCCCCTTCCCATTCCCCCTCTGGTCTGCACTCACACACCTCCAGGACTAACCGGGTCTGAGCACGGTTACCTCTTGAACAAATGTTGTAATACAACACATGCATGGCTTTACATGATCCTGAAGCATGCTCCGTTTACAAACAGGTAGAACAACACGGAGAACATGAGCGCTACTTTACTGACTTTGTGTCTTATTCTGAGTCATGTTAGTCGGATACAGACAGAACACTCCCGGGATTCTCCATAATGAAGGCTGTCCAAATTTTGTTCTGTGTTTGTGCTCGTGCATGAACTCTACCGTGCAGAGTTACACCTCTTCCAAACGTGCCAGGACCGAAGAAGTGTATCGAGCATGAGCACAGATCAGAGCACGAGATGGACTTTTAGGGTGAAGCGTGCTTCGGCACCTTAAAGGTGCACTATGTAGTTTTGCTAGATGTTAATACGTATTTTAATGAATTCATTCATCTTGATAATTTTGTGGATATATCTTTAAATTCTGTCAACCATCTAAGAGTAATTCTTCTTTTAGGTTTGTGAAGCTGTAGTACATATGTGTAAGAGACCTCATAGCAGCAGAGTTATATTTGGATTGTCTGTTGTGAGCTGAAAAGGAAATGTGACTCTGAGACTGAAGAGATGTATATGTCTGATATTTAAGAGTCAAGGTGATGTCTTCTTTCTAGCCTTTTAGAGATGTAATGAAGCAGCCAGGAATTTGTGGGCTGTACCTTCTAGCAGAATATAAGCAACACTGTGAAGATGAAGACTTTGCCGCTCTGCCAGTTTGCCAATGATTGTCAATGATTGTGAGATCTTGGTCAGCATGGGTCAGCGATGGTCTGCACTTTGTCAGCCATGTATGTTGTGTTTCTGTGTGACCATGGCTGAATAAATCTAAGATGATCCACAGTCTGTTTCACGATTTCATCATTGTTCATCTACTACTGAAACAACCCCCACCTAACAGTAGAGAAATGTGAAAGTTGGTCCCTGTAACACTGTTTGAAGATAAAATGCTACAGGAGAATTTGTGGTGGTGGGTGTCCTGGTAGCTTTAATGTTTTAAACAGTGTTCAGGGACCCATTTTTTCTTTAAGTAAAGTTTGTGTATTCAGTATTCAGAATTGTTTCACTTCTCCAACTTTAAAGGTGCACTTAGGAGTTTTGGTGGTGAAATTTTAAAGAGACAGAAGCTGAAATGAAGCGTTTCAGGCAGAGGCTGAAATGAGGGATTTTTACTGACGCCAGAATCAGATAAATCTACGTTTTTTGAGCTGCAGATGTCCCAACGCTGCTCAACAGGTGTCTGAGTGAATACAGGGGGGAGTTATGATTGAATTTGCTTGGCTGTATGAAGAGCAGGTGATGAGGCTTGTGATGTTTATTAATGTTTAAATGACTGAAAAGTGAGATCATTCTGCAGCTACAAAAAAAACTGTATTTCTACTTTTAACATCTATTTTGCATTCTATTCTGCTCACAGATTAAATAACTCCAGTTTGTCGTCTTTCTTTTCCTCCTCAGATGTTATGAAGGTGACTTTGTTGCCATGTTAATAGCTCAACCATTAACTGAGGACGAAAGAGACCTGCAGAGCTGGACAAACACAGACTGAGACCCCCCGCAGAGTCCTCCTCTGACCGTCTGAATCCAACATGGGGAAAGTCTACTACATCAGTAAAAATGTGGGCCTGGGGTTGCTCGCGTTGGCGGCCGTTGCCCTGGTTACCATTTTAGCTTTGTCCATCGCCTACGACAAGGAGAAGGCCAAGAATCAAGGCACGTCTGGGGACGGGACAGGAGACAGCACCAGCATGCCTCCCACCACCTCCTCCACCCCAAAGGAGCCGTGGGACCGCTACAGACTGCCACACTCCCTCGTCCCTGAGTCCTACGACGTGACCCTGTGGCCCCGACTGACGCCCGACGAAAACGGCCTGTACGTCTTCACCGGACGCTCTACCGTGCAGTTCAGATGTGTGAAGGAAACGGACCTCATCATCATCCACTCCAACAAGCTCAACCTCACCGACTTCAACGGTCAACTAGCTAAGCTAACCAGCCTTTCTGAAGCCACGGCGCCCGCCATACAGAAGTCCTGGCTCGTCCCGAAGACGGAGTATCTGGTTCTTCAGCTGCAGAGGACGCTAGCTGTCGGAGCGACGTATTCCCTTCACACTGAGTTTCTGGGAGAGCTGGCAGATGATCTTGAAGGCTTTTACAGGAGTGAATACACCGAGGACGGGGTGAAGAAGTAAGCATGACGATGCTTCATCGTATTGCTCTTGATGGTGGTTGTTGATTTGCTGCTACAGTTTTCATCTTGGCGGGACTTTGCGCTTCATAGATGTTTTATTTGAAGGGGTTGTTGGGCTTTATGAGCATCGTGTTAATAGTAAGTGTATTAGCCACAGGAAATCCTGCTTTGCAGAAGAAACTGGCTGGAGTGCTGGCACAGTATCTAAGATGTACGACTGCTGCAGAGGAGGAGGCGAGGAACGAGGAGCTGGGGATCGAACCCCCGACCTTCCGGTTAAGTGACGACTGACTCTACCACTGACCCACAGCCGCCCTAATATTTGGTGCATCATCCAGTAGTGCTCCAACAAGCTTACTGACAGCAACTAAACACATTTATAATTAATTAATTTTTATTAATTTGTATTTTATTTTATTTTATTATTATTATATTATATTATTATATTATTTTATTTTATTGGTGATAAGGTGAACAAAATGAAACAAGAATACATAGACATGACAACTAAAGCGAGAACAAACAAACAAAGTATTTATAAATAAATAAATAAATAAAACAGACAAAATAGATACAAACTAGCAAAACATAAGCAAAGATACAGAGCAACAATACAGACAAAATACATTTAAATGAGATGAAAGTCAAGACATTTATAATTAATATAGCGTACACTTACTTGGACGTTGATCTGGATGTCAGTTTTGACGCCGTCTGCAGCGCTGCATCGCCTGTAGCTTCTGTGCCAGCACTCCGACCAGCTTCTCAATAAAGGGGCCGTAATACCATTATGATTGACAAAGTTCCTTAGTCTTAAATAAATGAACTTTTTATTTCATGTTGCATTTGAACATTTTGCAGAGTGGTCGCGACCTCGCAGATGCAAGCGACGTACGCCAGGAAAACCTTCCCTTGCTTCGATGAGCCGGCCATGAAGGCCGTCTTCAATGTGTCCATCATCCACGAGCGAGACATGGTGGCTCTGTCCAACGGCAGAGAAATAGGTTTGTTTTAGAAACACAGACATTCAGCTCTGTCAAGTTTCTCCTGCTGCGTAACTGAGGAAACAAAGACTGTAAAAAAGAATGTGTGACTTTTTGATCGAGTAGATGTCGCCTTTGAGCACCAGCATGAAACCAAAACAAACTGCTGTTTGGCCACGCCTCCTCCATACTGAAGCCTCCGCTCTCCTCCAGAGACACACCCCCAACCCCCATCCCCGCTCGTCACAGCCCCATAATTAAGCACCATTAAGCGCAAGCTGTGATCACCTGTGTCCTGCATTGTTGTGTTAGCATGCTAATGTTAGCGCTCTTTAGTTAGCTCGTAGCTTCACATTGTTGTGTTAGCATGCTAATGTTAGCGCTCTTTAGTTAGCTCGTAGCTTCACATTTCATGTAAACTGACACAGAATGAGCGTGATCTAAAAACTCTTACTAACATCCAAATAATCAGTGAGTATGTTCTTCTTCTTCTCTCTAGTTCTTGACTAAAACAGCTTTTATACACAAGGGGAGGAGCCGGCCGTCCCGTCCATGTAAACACGGCTCTGACAACAACACAGCCAGCGGGACTCGAGCTTCTCCCTCATTGTAGACAGTCATGACTCAGAGACACATTTACACAGGACAGACTTTATGATTTATTTATGTGGAACATGTCGCACATTCTTCCTTCACTGTGGGTTAGAGCGAGTTGTGAGACAGGTTGGCTCTGGTTTTGTCTTAAGGGAGTCAGGTTCATTGTAAATAATTATTAACTTGGACATGTGATAGGCAAATGCTATTGTTAATGCTAACAGAATGTGACGGTTCCTCCCTCTGATCAGCCACTGAAGACGCCGTCGTCGATGGCGTGCCGGTTAGAACGACAACATTCGAGCCCACGAGAAGAATGTCCACATACCTGCTGGCCTTCATCGTCTGTGACTTCATGAGCATTCAGTCGACACAGAACAACAATCTGTTGGTAAGAAACAAACTGCATGTGTTTGCTTCATGCATGTGGTCGGTGTGCTGATAAACGCTGATCAAGCAGAAAACCACCGTTAAAAAAGACCAGGACCAGATCTTATATCACACATTTAAAACTCCTGAAAGTTTCAGGGTGAGACGCTTATGTGCTGAAGTTTCCACCCCGACTTTACCCAGAACGCTCCTGCCAGCTGTCTAGTAAATTTGGAAACGTGAAGTCGGGGTGAGCTGATGTGAGAACAGGAAGTAGGCGTGCTCAACTGTAACGATCCCTGTGCACGTTATGAAGCTGATTCTTCATGCTTTCTTCTTTCCCGCTCTTTTGTTGATGCAATGAATACATGGAACTACACGAAGCATTGATTAAGACAAACATTAAAATGAAAGCGTAGACTTTTCCCTGTTCTTCATGTTGCATCATATTTAAAGTTTATATTCCTGATCCAGAATGAAGTCTGAATCTGAGGACAGGGATTACTTTAAGGGGATTTATCCGGGTTTCAGACTTCAGGATGATCGGGATGATTTGAGGTCCGATTTCTTCCCCGACAATCGCGGCGCTGTTCCCGACTCGAGGCTGCTCGGGGACCGATAATCTGAACCGAGTTATTTTGTAGTGTGAAATGTATAAAGATCCAATCTTAACCTCCAAGATCTACTCTGATTTATATCAAACATGTCTGATATTTAGGATTTCAAATCTTGACGATTACGTCACAAAAGGGTCTGGAGGAAGTCGTGACTACAACAGCCGCGAAAGACCCATATGTGTGATCTGGACGGGAGCGTGCCTATGTTCCCACATTTCCTTTTTCATATCAGTTAGTTGTATCAGTTAGGGTTTGTGGGAACATAAGTCTGACCCCATCTGGACACCTGGAATCGACTGATCGTTCAATCTGACCTCCAGCTCTCGCTGAGGATCAGACCGTCCATGATGTCCTCGTCTGCCCAGACATTTCTTCACCCAAACTCATTTAACATTTCCCCGTTCTTTCTTTCACATCATGTTTCATTTCACGATTATATTCCTGATACAGAAGATTATTTTATATTTTAAGGAGTTTAAAAACTTTCCGTTTCTTTGCAGATCCGAATCTGGGCCAGAAGAAAAGCCATCGATGACGGGCAGGGTGAATACGCTCTCAACGTCACGGGGCCCATCCTTCAGTTTTATGAGCGGTACTACAACGCAGCGTATCCGCTCTCCAAGTCAGGTGGGTCAGCGATGTGTCAGCACGCGCCGTTAAACCTCTTCCTGTGGGGGAGGAAATGTTCTGAGGATTTCCTTTATCGCCCATCATTCAGTCACTTTGTTCATCGTTTTGCTGCGTTTGCACATTTTTCCTGTGGGACAGTTTTTTTCCTGTATGTCTGAGGCTTTTTTTATGAGGAACATTAAACAGCTGCTGGCCGCTCTGTGAGACTGAACTCGTGCAGCTCAACAGCACTTTTTCACTACTGTCATACACGCACATCAGGCAGTCGCCGGTTCAAGTCCCAGTGCGGACCAAGTTTTGAAATCGTCTGGTAGCTGAAGAGGGGCCAGTTCACTTCCTGAGCACTGATGAGGTGCCCTCATTTTCCCTGAGATGGGAAATCTTTGTATTTCTAAGTCTAAAAAGGAGCTTCCAGTGATGCAAAAATCATCATGTTGCGTCACTGGACGCTGTTGTGGTTAGCGGGGTGAAACTACAACGCTAGTTCCTCATATTTTCGACCACTGAAGCTACAGACCAATCACAGATCAGTGGGTGGGAACTCACTCCCAGAATCTAAACTTAACGTCCGCCATATTTCTTGGCATGCACCAAAACAAACAGCATGAAGCATGAAAAACAAAACAACTGGCGCTGCATTGTTGTGTTAGCATGCTAATGCTAGTGATCTTTATTCTGCTCGTATCTTCACACTGCATGTAAATTTACCTGAAATGAGCGTGATCTAGAAACACAGTTAAGCAGTGTGTACAGTATGTTATTCTTCTTTTCTCTAGTCCCTCAATTAAACAACTTTTATGCACGAGGGGAGGAGTCAGCCGGCCGTCCGGGCGATGTAAACAAAGTGAAGATAGGACTCTGAAAACTCTGAAAACATCACAGACAGTGGGACTCGGGTGTTACACCCATTGTAGACAGTCATGACTCAGAGTTATTTTCAGAGGATATACTTGATTTAAATATTTAAGTGCGAAAAATCACATCTAAAGCCTTTAATGATACCTGCACACTGCTACAGCTGTAGTGGTTTTAGTATTTTCAGAGTTCTAGTTTCTGACTCGTGTCCGGACGTTCTTGTCCTCCTCAGATCAGATCGCTCTGCCTGACTTCAACGCGGGGGCCATGGAGAACTGGGGTCTGGTCACGTACAGGGAGACGGCTCTGCTCTACGACCCCGTCATGTCCTCCACTGGAAACAAAGAGAGAGTGACGACTGTGATCGCTCACGAGCTCGCCCACATGGTAGGCCCAACCCTGTCATCACGGTTATCACATTAACCGAAAGGAGTCAGTTGGTTTGGTTCAGGCATTTGATTAGGATCTTCCTGGAAGTCTCCGTGGGAGGTTTTCCAGGCAAGCTGAACTGGGAACGCCTCGGATAAGAAGAAGTTTGAATTGTTCACATTAGTGTTTAAACATATAATGACAATATAATAGAGGAGTCAGTTCAGAGAAAAGAGAAAATGTTTTTTTTAAATGGAGCAAAAGTTTCTGGAGATATGTCGTAATGTAATAGCTGTGAGTCACCGGTCTGGTTCTGATAACTGCCGGAAAATCAGCTGATCTCGGAGGACGTCCAGACTCTTACAGGGTTCTTCTTAGATAAAAGTCGGGGCCTGGTCACTTAAAATCAATATGCAAATAAAAATAACGTTTTATGATCTCTTTCACTTGGAGCAGTGATAACTCCAATCATGGGTTGACTAACCGACCCTCAGCCTGGTCACTTCATTCTTAAGAAAAACACAAACATGTTTTGGAAGTTAAATTTAGCCTGAGACTCTACCTCCCTCCCTCTCAAATCAGATGACAGATCATCACATGAGTACAACATAACCACGCTCCATTTGTGATGATCTATTACAGCCTGACATCAGAATTCATGTGAAATCTGTGGTAGGGAGTTTTCTGAAGTTCCTGCTTGTTCTGTGTTTGTTTTTTTAAAAATAAAAGTTGGAGTTGAACTCAGTGTCTGACAGAACTCTGACTATCTGTCAGACACTGTCGGCGTTGTTCCTGGAAGAATGAGTTCCCTGAAAACGTCCCGGAGCTGAACTCTTTATTTCATCTGTTGTGTTTTAGTGGTTTGGGAACTTGGTGACTGTGCAGTGGTGGAACGACCTGTGGTTGAACGAGGGCTTTGCGTCGTACGTGGAGTACCTCGGAGCCGACCACGCTGAGCCCACCTGGAACATCGTAAGAACCACACGTTCTGCTTAGACCCCCGAGGTCTCAGTCGCCCTCTAACAGAAAGACCTCTCTATAATCTTCATCTCTCCTCTGCTGCAGAAAGACCAGATCATTCTTTATGACGTGCACAAGGTGTTTGGGATGGACGCCCTCGCCTCGTCTCACCCGCTGACACGCAGAGAGGACGAGGTCAACGACCCTGCACAGATCAGCGAGATGTTCAACACCATCTCCTACAGCAAGGTCCGCTCCTCACACACCGTCCTACGCTGCAGGAACTCAGACAGACACACGGTCAATGTTGCACTTCTTAAAAGTCCCACAAGGGGATTCAAATAAACACAAATATCAAAATCCTCACGGGAGCAGGCTGTTTCTGTGTCTGTACCTTTAAAGAGGACATATCATCCCCCTCCTCCACATTTTCAAACAGTCCCCCTGTGGTCTAAGTGAAACATCTGTGCTGTGCTTTGGTCAAAATATAACATGAATCAAGCACCAGAGGAGGTTTGTGACCCTGTATAAACCAGCTCTCTCAGAACACTCCGTTTTGGTGTGTGTGTCTCTTTAAATGTAATGACCCCGCCCCTGAGTTTTCCCCGTAGACATCACTCCTCTGTAGTGAGAATAAAAATGGCCGACCTGCTCAAAAGTTTTGTTCTAGTCTGGGTTTGAGTTTTTCTCTGTGTTGTAAGACTTATGCAGACCACAAACAAAGGACTAGATGGTTTATTTCACATGTTGTGGGTCAGTAGACTCTCAAGTTACACAGATATATGTTCAGAAACACTGAAGTGGATTTTTTAATAACATGTCCCCTTTAATAAACACAGGTTTGTGATTTAAAACGCAAATGAGCTTTGTCTGACCACGCCCCCTCTCTGGAAGGGCTCGATTGGCTCGGGCTTTCTGGGTCCAGAGGGCAGAAACAAACACCCACACTGTGGGAGTGTCACCCACCTGGGGGAGGGGTTACTGCCCTTTGTGATGTCATGAAGGGAAAATCACCAAACGGCCTGTTTGAGCGCACATTTTCTGAAAAGAAAATAACACCTGTGTGTGTAATCTCAGCCAATGTCAACCATTTTTAGTTCATTGTCGTCCACCTTCAGGCTGTATTACCTGGTACATCCTCGTTTTATTTACAAACTACAGAGAGATATATTTAGAGCAAACATACAAGAAATCAGTCTGAGATGAGTCGTGTTACAGTCTCATGAAAACATCTTTCTTTTGGATAGAAGATGAAATCCTCTATAAGTCAAACAAACAAAACTCTTTTGTTCTTTTTCAGGGAGCGGCGGTGCTCAGGATGCTGTCCGAGTTTCTCACAGAGTCTGTGTTTGCGAGAGGCCTCAGTGTGAGTATTAACCTGTTTGTCATCTCTTAATTAGTTCTGCAGCTGTGGGCATGTCTGCATTTGTACTGACTCGGCATGTGGGTGATTATTCAACAGAAAATCCTTTTACTGTAAGTCTGACAGTTTACTTCCTGTTTGCAGTGTTTTCTGATGATTCAGATTCTGACTAATAACAGGCCTTGTTGTGTTTAAAACACGTCGCCTAAGAGGCAGAGGCAGACTTTTTGGATTTGAGACGTTTTCACATTTGAACTCCTGAAAATTCCCAGATAATTTCAGGAGGACTGATCCTGCAGCATGGAGACCGCCATCGATGGGACTCCAGCGCCCCCTGCAGGAACAGACGGGCGACGTCACTCAGACTTCGTCCATGTTTATTTACAATCTATGGCAAACAGTACAAATAGTTGATATTAATGTATTATAGAAAAGCCCCACCTCTGAAATAGGTATAGCCAAAAATAGTTCATGTTTTTTGTTGCGGCCAATCAGATTTCAAGAATACCCTGGCCACCTCCTGGATCTGCCCCTGCAGCTTTAACATCTTGATGACAGTGAATGCAAAGTGTTGATTGATGCTTTCTCCTCTCAGTCTTACCTGAACACGTTCGCCTTCAGCAACACAGTGTACACCGACCTGTGGGACCATCTCCAGAAGGTGTGTGACCTTCATGACCTTCATGACCTTCACAGTCACACACGTGTTGTTGTGCATGATTTCACCTGACAGTTTGTCCTTCACTGTGTGAGTGTGTCTTTTTATTTTGGTCATCAGGCTGTTGAGAACACACCAGGTTTGCACATTCCTCACACTGTCCACGACATCATGAACCGCTGGACTCTGCAGATGGGCTTCCCCGTGGTCACTCTCGACACCCGGACGGGACGCATCACCCAGAAACACTTCCTGCTGGATCCGGACTCTGTGGTGGACCGGCCCTCTCAGTTCAAGTAGGGATCACTTTTACTTCACCTGTAAGTTCCCTGCCGTCAGTAACCAAGAAGATGTTTACCTTCATGTAGATACATCTCAATAGATCGATCACCACTGACCGAAGCACAAACATAAACGTTATGTTATTGGAATCACACGCTGCTCGTAATAAGACGTTTGTGTTTCACATTTGCAGAAAAAAAATTATAATCCACGACAGCCTCTTCACTTTTTCATTAAAGAGTCCATATTCTGCCCTTTTTGGGGTTCGTATATTTAATCTATGTTCCTACTTTTGTACGTTCACAATAGATAAAGTCTGAAAAAAGTGTCTGTTTTCATGTACTGCTCCTCCTTGCTCCCTCTACACTCTGAGTCCGTCAGCTGCACTCTGTTGAGCCCACACTGTTAGACCCCATGTGGGCCAAGTCTGCTCTGATTGGTCTGCCGATCCGCTCTGTCGTTATTGGTCAGTTGCTCAGCACGCGTCTCGGAAATGTCCCGCCTCTTTTACCATATTGGGAATGCAGCCACTGGCTCCGTCCGAGGGGAGCATAAACATTAGCACCTTAGCACTACTGTGCTACCGCAGGCTACGGCATATCGTGGGCGTGCTACAGAAGTTAATGGGCGTGCAACATGAGCTGCTGGGCTTGTCACAACGAGCCAATGGGCTTAGATCAGTGATCTCACACTGACAAGACGTCACACTGACAAATTTTTATCGAGGGGGGCTAGAACCGAGCGTTACATGCAGCTAATGCTACAGCTAACAGGAAGACGTAGGAGAAGCCGCGTTTCCGCAGACTTTGAATTTTGCACATAGATGTGACTAAACATGTACAGGACACTTGGAAAACACACTAAAGAGCATATAAAACCAGAAAAAGAAGAATATGGGACCTTTAAGTCACACGATGCTGTCCTGAGAGCCATGACACTAGTGAAACAAAACACCAATATGTTGTTTCTGTCTTCAGTTACACGTGGTTTGTCCCCATCAAATGGATGAAGACAGGTGTGGAGCAACAACAGTACTGGCTCCTTAAAGACACAGGTACACTCCTGACCTTCTATATAAGATCATCATTCACTGTGAACTGTGCTCAACGTTTTAAAAAATGCTTTCCTGTCAGACACCCACGGTGAGATGAGCGTTTCAGGAGGGGACTGGGTTCTGTTGAACACCAACGTTTCCGGGTTCTTCAGGGTGAACTACGACCTCCAGAACTGGGATCGTCTTCTCTCTCTGCTCAACACCGATCACCAGGTGAGTCACAGAGTATTCACCTGTTCTGAATCCACTCTGATTCTGTATTTGATCATGTCTATAAACCCCTCTATTTCAGCCCTGCTCAGAACAGGCTGTTTCTGTGTCTGTACCTTTAAATATGTAAATGAGCTGTGTCTGACCACGCCTCCAATAACAAGCAATAACAGGAAGAACCAAAACTACCTGACATGAGAGAATGTCAGCCAGGATTTTACGCCGCAGTGGGGTTAGGGCTTGCTGTGGCTCAGTGGTAGAGTCGTTCGTCTCAATCAGAAGGTCGAGGGTTCAATCCCCACCTCCTGCAGCCTCATGCACGATGTGTACTTGAGTAAGACACTTAACACTTAACTTAAGTTTCTCCCACTGCTTCGTCGGCGGCGGCGTGTGAATGTGATGAGTTAATACTGATGGATCTGAGCATACAGGACTACCACGACCTCCAGATGTTTTTTTATACTACAGGACTGAGGGCGTGTTTGTGTGGTGAGAAGGCAGACTCAGAGGACAGAACAAACACCTAGCTGTGGGAGTGTCACCCACCTGGGGGAGGGGCTACTGCCCTTTGTGATGTCATGAAGGGAAAATCTCCAAACGGCCTGTTTGAGCACACATTTTCTGAAAAGTGGAGCAGGTAGAAGACGGAGAGGATGGACTTTTCTCATCATTGGGGGGTTTTTGCTTCAACACTCGGCTTTGGTTGTTTGTGTGTAAACATGTTTGTGTTTGTTTTATTTCTTTCAGGCTTTATCAGTCATCAACAGAGCTCAGATCATAGACGACGCATTCAACCTAGCAAGGTAAAAACAACAACATGTTTAAAGGACTTCAGACGTCGTTCATTCATGTCTGCAAAGAATCCTAAAAGATGTGTCCTCTCTGTGTAGAGCCAAAATAATCAACACCACACTCGCCCTGAGAACGACCACATACCTGTCCAGGGAGAGAGACTACATCCCCTGGGAGTCGGCTCTGAGGAACCTCGACTACTACATCCTCATGTTTGACCGCACCGAGGTTTACGGAGCGTTGCAGGTTCATACTCACACGTCCTCTACTGCGATACGTGATGTGTACAATGAGCGGGCATGCAGGTGATGGCAGATATATTTCACTTTCAGGCGTACCTCAAGAAACAAATCCAACCGCTTTTCGAGCACTTCAAGGAAATCACCAACAACTGGACCAGAGTTCCTGCAGGACACACCGACCAGTAAGACGTTTCACACCCGACGAGGCAAAAAGTGAATAAAATGCAATTATCTTATAACCAGCTTTCTCAAACCGCCCCGTGTTCTTCAGGTATAATCAGATAAACGCCATCGGAATAGCGTGCAGTACAAACGTGGCGGGCTGCAGAGAGCTGATTAAAGGCTGGTACCGACAGTGGATGGAGAATCCACAACACAACCCGTGAGTAACGGAGCATTACAGCGTGTCCTAACAGCATGAGACATATGGAAGCGTCAGCGTCAAATTAAACATGATTCAAATGTTTCCTATTGGAGCGTCCTAAATGATCGCGAGCGACAAGAGGCAGAGCGCCGATTGGAGCCAGACGGCCTGTTTCCATTTTCCTTTCTGTAGAGGTAGGAGGAAGGAGGAAGGAGGAAGGAGGAAGGAGGTGGAGATAGTGGTGCATAGATAATATCCACATCATGACTGAAATGTTGACCTTTGACCTTTTTCAAAAATAAAAGCACCACACTTTTGTTTGTCCACCTTCAAAATAAAAGCACCACACTTCAGTCTGCCACCTTCAAAATAAAAGCACCACACTTCAGTTTGCCCACCTTCAAAATAAAAGCACCACACTTTTGTTTGTCCACCTTCAAAATAAAAGCACCACACTTCTGTTTGTCCACCTTCAAAAATAAAAGCACCACACTTCAGTCTGCCACCTTCAAAATAAAAGCACCACACTTCAGTTTGCCCACCTTCAAAATAAAAGCCCCACACTTCTGTTTGTCCACCTTCAAAATAAAAGCACCACAATTCAGTTTGTCCACCTTCAAAATAAAAGCATCACACTGCAGTTTGTCCACTTTCAAAATAAAAGCACCACATGTTATAATGTTTAAAAGGGGATACTGAAACTCAGAGAGCAGAGAATGAAATATTTAACGGATGCAGTGTGAACAGCGAGCCTGCGCGATGCGACACGATATCCAGCGCTCTCTGCTGTTAGGACACGGTGTTAGAAGACAATAAATACTTTAAACTACCACGCCATTGTTTGCAGTAACTAGACATTTTTAAACCTTTGCATGAGAGGAGTGACGCTGTGTGTTTGGTTTTCACGCTCTGATCTGCTGTGTGTCGACCAGCATCCATCCCAACTTGAAGAGCACAGTTTACTGCAGTGCCATCGCGTTCGGAGGAGTGGAAGAATGGGACTTTGCCTGGAAGATGTTCAAGAACGCCACTCTGGCATCGGAAGCCGCCAGGCTACGGTCAGCCATGGCCTGCACAAAAGCACCTTGGCTGTTGAACAGGTATGTGTCTGTGCCATCCAGATATGTGGGAGCAGCTTTAAGGAGCTTTGTTTGATTGATTGTCTGCAGGATTACAGAAAAACTAGCGGCCGTATTTTCATGAAACTTTGTAGAAAGCTGAGTCCAGTATGGGGTTAGGAAGAACCCGTTTAAATATCAAGGTATACAATCAAAACAGCAGGTCTGACTGATGAAAAAGATATAATACTGACCCAACTGAAATTTTTTAGATCTGAAAATATACCAAACTTCATGTGGTGCTTTCAGGTTTCACCGGTATTTTGGATAAAATATTAAAGTTTGCAGTTGCAGCTTCAATTGTTCATGAACAGAATATTTGACCTTGATTCAGGTATCTGGAGTACACTCTGGACCCGTCAAAGATCCGCAAGCAGGACGCCACCTCCACCATCCAGTACATCGCTCGAAACGTTGTGGGGATGCCGCTGGCCTGGAGCTTCGTCAGAGCTAAATGGAGCTACATTTTCCAGCAGTAAGAGCTCAACTTCTAAACATACATTTACATTAACAGCGCTAAAGTGTTCAGCCAATCAGATGAAAAGATCATTTTCATCGACTTAAGTTTTTTCTTTTAGGTACGGAAGAGGATCGTTTTCCTTCGCTGGTCTCATCAACGGAATCACAAGACGGTTCTCGACAGACTTTGAGCTGCAGGAGGTATTTCACGCCGCGACTCCCCGAGGAGATTCAGACACAAAGAAAGAAAGAAAGAAAGAAAGAAAGTCACTCATTCTGCTTCTGCTTTTTGTGTCTCTCTCTCGCCAGCTGAAGAAGTTCAAAGAAGACAACGTCCATGTTGGTTTTGGCTCCGCCTCCTTGGCCGTGGAGCAGGCGATCGAGAAGACCACCGCCAACATCAAATGGGTGACGGAGAATAAAGCCGGTGTGCTGACGTGGTTCACTGAGGAGTCCACATGAGGACACGAGGACACTTTAAATGACAAACTCTTTTTTTCCCTGCACTGGGATACGTAATGAATGACAATCACTATAATCATCAACCACAAATGAGCGGCCTGTGACAGCTGCTAACAACTGTGCAAACACGACTAAGTGTGATGATGGTCACACCATCGTCACACCATCGTACCAAATCAGTGATATGACACTAAACCAAGGACTCCATATCTTAACCTCCGGTCCATGAATGACATCATCACTGTTTGGTGGAATAAATATAAGAAACGTTTGACTCCTTGAAATCACCAACAGAAAATAAAAAGTGATGTCAAGGAAAACTTCCAATCACATTTTCTTTTAGCTTCAACTTCCTGCCTTTCTACGGTGGCCTGTAGGTGCAAAGGCTCGGCAACCGCTGAAACGACGTACATTCAGAAAAACACTCAAATGCTGCAATTAAAAAAAAACCAAATGCAACAGATGAAACTTGCTGCAAATTAAACAAACGTGCTGCAAAAGCAAGAAACAAATGAATTAACATCAAAAACATGCATATTCAGAAACAGCTGTAAAGGGAGAAATGCTGCAAATTCAGCCTCCAGGCCTGTAGGGGGCGCTCTAAGGGGCTTATTTACATGAGCGAGTAAAGGTCCAGACACACCAAGGAGTTCGCCGGCCGTCAAGGTGAGCAATTGTCGCCCTAGTTTTTGCGCTGTGTCCAGTTCTGTCGCTACCCATCGGCCCCCGTCTGCTATTTTTTTCACTGAATCGACATGTTGATTCACTCTGATTGGCTGTTCAGCTAAGCGAATCAGTGCACGAGAAGAAAAACGGTAGTGATGAATGCAAGTAAACGACTTCAACTTTTTATCACACATCATTCTCGATTAGAAGTACAAAGTCAGCCTCCAGGCCTGCAGGGGGCGCTCTAAGTGGGAAGTTTATTTTCATTAGAGAGTAAGAGAGGATCCAGGCTAGGTGGGAAAGTTGCACAGCTGAATGAATTCACAGCAAAGAAGAGATTTAAAGCGAGTCCAGTCTGGATTCTGACACCGGGTAAGAGACAGCCGAGGAGGGGTTCCGTCGCTGTAGCCCCCTCGGGATGCCTGGCGCTAGCGCTAGCTGTGTGGCTAACGAGCTCCGGCACCTCCCTCTGCCTCCACAACCTTCCCACCGTCCCCGCGGTCAGAGTCCAGGTTGAACTTTCTGTTTATCTCTTGGCTACAGATTAGCATTTACTCCTCCCTGTCATCAAACCATAGCCCTGTTCAGACCGCCGTTTCAAGCCGCGATATTTACGCCTCTGTGACGTTTTTTGTGATGGATGTTCAAAGACGAGATGGCGGCTGAGCTTAGTTGAGTCACATTTGCAGTCTGAAAATAGCTGATGACACTTTCACCACCTGACAAGTTCCATCTCCCGGCATTCTGAAGTCCCGTGCCTACGCCGGAAAAACAGTAGCGGTCGCCGCGATGCTAACTTCATTAACTAGCTAACTTAGCTAACTAGCTAACTTGCTTATGAATTCTCTGCGTTTCTAAATATGCTGCGCTGTTTTCTTAATGTACGTTGTTTCATCTGTTGCAGAGCCTTTGCACCTATCGTTCCCTGACATTTCTTATCGTGTAACAGGTTTAACGTAACGGCGTCCTGAGCGGCGTCCTCTCTGTTGCCATCAGGATGTTGAGCGAGGCGTTGGACAAAATATCCACACAGAACTATATCCCTGTCCTTACTTGTGTGGTATATTTACCGCTGGTGCCAAATATCGATGTTTTGATTTTTTCAAAATGAAACGACTCTGATCAGATTCTTCCTGCTGATTCGACTCGTCACTGCACGACTCCTCTCGGTGGCGCTTACGACATGAATGAGGGTAACATGAACAGATGGTAATCGGGCAATGAGGATGATGACGACAGCAGGACCAAAAAAAGAAGAAGATGAAGTTAAAGTCAGGGTTGGTCATTTCCTCCAGATCCACTTTTTCAGATTCTGGTTGAATTTGTCTTTAGGTCCTGACAGAAATTAATAACTCATGTTCTCTGAAAAAAGGAACAAAGAGAATCCATCATCTGTATCAGCTGTCATGGAGAAGAAAAGATGTTTTTCTACTGGCATTATGTTTCTGTTTACTGTGATGTTTATTTTACTATTTCATTTGTCTCATCACACGTCGCCGTCTGCTGTAGTGCAAAACATTCTGATCATAAATATCAGACCGGTCAGGATGAAGAATTAACAAAGCATAATCAAGTAGCGACCTCCAGTGTTGAAACATGAAGCTGATGCTGAAGTGTAACATCCTGCAGTTCCTGGAGTGTCCACTAGAGGCTGGCTGCAGAAGCACAGGAAGTCACATACACACCCATTCTAAAAAGCCTGTTTTTTGAGATTAACATGTTTACAGCCTGGTTCAAAAAACCAAATAGGTGTGATTAGCTCATGTCTCGATGGACACACACTGTACGGGGGGTGAATGTTTTGATGACTCATCAGTTTTGATTTGATGAAGGATAAGAGTTATTCACAATAAGGCGTGTAGCTGACCTGATTGACAGGTGGGCGCGGTGTAACGGTTTGTCAAGGTTCTTTTACGTCCTTCAGCTCGCTTCTCGTCTGGATGGACTGACCATAAGTTTCCACTTCAGTGGGAACAGAGAAACCCTTTGTATAAAATAAATATGACCGTAATAAATGATTTACCCTTTGTGGATGTTTTTACTCCGCCTCTTCTTGTTTGTCTTTTTTTTTTGGAGGTGATGACATAATAAGTTGAAACGCTAACGGACCGCCCAACCCTCCAGGTACGTATCTCTCTCACACTTAACACTGATGTACTATCACTGATGAGTGTGAGGAGAGAAAGATAAGCAGAGATGAGACACATTTTTCTGTTTCAGCCTGTTTAATTACAAAGTTCAAGGTAAAAAAAAACAGCTGATAAGAGCTTTAAGTGACGTCTTATCGCCTGTATGAGACGCCACGAGGCCAAAGGGAGGTCAGACTCATCATGTGAGGGACTTCAGGGTTGTTAAAAATAGTTGTGTAATTGTTTTCAGTTGTAAGGACTAGTGTTGTAGTCGAGACCACGCTGACTGAGATCAGGACATACCCGAGACCAGTGGGCTCCGAGACCGAGACAAGACCAAGACCTCAAATATCACTGAGTAAGCCTCATCGTGTGCGCAGGGGGCATGTCACTCTCTTAGACCGTAACTAAACACCATGAAGGTTGCGGCTGTAACCGGGGTGGGTGATGGTTTGTCAGGAGTAGAGTTGCAAAGGGGTGGAAAATTTTTCAGATAAATTTCCTATACATTTCCAGTAAATTTCCGGTATATTTCTTGTACATTTCCAGAAACTTTCCATGAGGTTCAGCTGGGGAATTTTGGAAATATTCCAAATTAGAAACTTTCCATGGGAATTAATGGGAATTAACTGGAAGCTGAGGGTGATTTAATCAAACTGTATCATATCCAAGCATGAATATAAACATTATTTTTTTGTCACAAGCAGACATCCATGCAAAATAAAGCAATTAAAAACATTTCAACAGATTTATTTGTAAGTTAAACATTAATACCATACATACAATTTTTAAAAATATATTACCGCATAATATCATCAAAACGTACTTCACTTTATGTAGTCCCTGGGCTAAAATGTGTGGCTTCAATAGTCCTGTGCTCTGGGCTCGACAGTGTGGTCCAGGGTTCTAGAAATCATCTTGCATGTAATGGAGGGAATGCCCCGTGCATGTAGGGGGCGTGGCCTCAGTAGCCCTGCAGTAAGCAGTTTGCTATGTGCATGTGATTGATGAATAGCATAAATATTCAAGTGTACCTGCATGAAATCTGGTTGTTTTAGTCAAGATCATGCTAAAATATATTTTCCCCAACTATATTTAAGGGCCAACTTTTCAATTTTGTAAATTCCGGGTTTATTCCTGTTTATTCCCATAAATTCCCGTAAATTCTGTCGTTAGGTTGACTGAAAGTTAGGCTGAGACAGCATTTCCAGTATGGAGGCTGCTGCCGATGAGAAAACCTTTTCAGCTCACTGCGAGCCGTTTATAACAAGCCTCTCTGAGTGTTGAGATTTGAGTCAACAGCTCCAACTTCAAAATAAAAGCACCACCATTTCAGAATGTTTGGAAGGGGAAACTGAAACTCACAGAGTGGAGAATTGAATGTTTAACAGATGCAGTGTGGCCAGAGCGCGTCCGATCGTGTTGCTCTCTCAAACCCAAACACTGAGCTAGACCTGCACGATAAGAGACAAATATGTGTGACAATATAGTTCAATATCCTGGTAATGACACAAAGCAAAGTAAACAACAATTAAAAACTTCACATCAGCTAAAACTCACTTTTTATGTTCTAAACCAGCTTCTTTATTTATGGGGATACATTCAGACCTTTGCCAAGTGTTTTTTTTTTCAGAGTTCTTTGTGCAGCCCTTCAGGGTACTTCTGCTGAAACACATCTGTAATCTGATCTGATGAAGTGCCACCTTTCAAAAGCATCAAAACAGCAAAAAAACTCTCAAAACAAGACACAACAAGTTGAAGAGCAGCCTCCAGTTAAAATATCTGGCTTAGAAGATTGTGCAACATCCTGATTCATGCATCATTTTTTTACACACTCATCCTCGACCAAACGTTGGAAGTGACACATTGCATGACCTGCTGAATAAAAACAGATTTGACTCCAAACTTTTTCTGACTTTGTTCACAAGAGAGCGATCAGGCACACGTTTTGGGCGAGCGGTCGATGTGCTTGAAGCGAGCGCAGATTAAAATCAAAGTCAACAAAACCACAAGTGAAGTAAACCGGCGTCTGACTCCAGAACTCAGAGCAGGTAAGAGATCGTCATGGTTACAGGAGAAATGTTTGTTGTTGCTTTGCAGTGTGTTTACTTAGCGGATGTTTCTGAAGCTCTTCTCAGGCGTTCAGCTTCAGAACAGACCTCTGATTAAAGACTCGGAGGCTTCTTGTGATGCCTCAGGTCCAATTAAAAAGATTTATGAGTCTGAAAGTTTACTAGACTGCTCTTCACTATGAGGCCGTTAACTCAACAGTTACAAAGAATGGGCCTCTGGAAAGCCTGGCTCACACTGTGCGATTTGTCCCCGATTGTATAAAAGTCGGGGTGGCATGTCAGCTCACACTGTACGACTGAATCGTTCACGACGCCCGACCAGACCTTGAGATTTATGAGCTCACACTGTACGACCCGAATGTCGGGCACAGCAGAGAGCTCACACTGTACGAGTGAAATCGGGACGGAGCGTTGACAATTGTTAATAAAGTTTCATTTGAAAAAAACAACGGACGACGGTTGGTGAAAGAGAAGGAAGTGGAAGTTGTTGTAGGATATAGAAAAGTTGATACAATCGTAGATATATGGAGACAAGTTTCAGAAAAGTGCTGCACTGATGATCTGTACTGAAAAAAAAAACAAACGCCGGGTTGCGTCCTGCCGCTGGTCGCCATGACTACAGTCCTCCCTTGTCTCTGGTGATTATATTGTAGTCACACAACTTCTGCCGGACCCTTTCATGACGTAATTGTCCAGATTTTTTAATTCTAAATATCAAACATGTTTGAAATAAATCGGGGCGTCCCCGACGATCGCCGGGCAGATAGGGGACGTTAAGATTGGATCTTTGGACCGCTCACACTACAAGATAATCTGAGCAGATAATCGGGTCCGAGCAGCCTCGAGTCGGGAGCAACCCTGAGATTGTCGGGAAGGAAGAATCGGAGCTCAAATCGGCCCGATTATCCTGCAGAGTGAGCCGGGCTTTAAAGATGTGATTGTTCTGCTGCTGCATGCTTTGTTTACCTTTGACTCCACTTCTTCATCATACCAGCTTCACTGAACACAGCGTCGGAGCTGTGATTTGTCTTGTCTCGGACGATGCAGCCTCTCGGGATAACTGCAAACTTTTTGAGGGTTCTGGTGTAGCTAGCGGTTATTTTGGACAAATATCTGGAGTCTGTCCAGTGTGACAGCGTGCCCTAACAGCAGAGCGTGCGACAAAATCAGCCTGATTGTATAGTTTCCTATTGGAATGTGTCCTAACTGCTCGATTCTATTTCCCTCTCTGTGGCTCGTGTAGCCGGTTGAAGAACGAGGAAGGAGAGGGCTCTATAAGGCTCTCTCTCCTCACTCAGCAGAGCTCGTTAGCGTGTCATACAAAGTCGAGATAACGGTGAATAAATAAAGTCCACATCATGATTTGAAGCTTTTGAATCCTAAAAGAGACAGAGTACTTCAAAAAGTGATCTCATGACCGAGATCGATCTCGAGTACTACAACACTACTGCACGCTTTTTGGTGCTTCCTCTGGTGTAGCCAGCAGTGTTTACAGACAAACACTTCTATTTCTCTGAATTTGTTCATCGTTTATAGTGAGGGAATACTGCAGAAACTTCTTCACAAATGTGTTTCTTATAACACGTATAGACTGAATTCAATCCAACTCCTGTAGGAGAATCGGGGTACCTGGAACCTTATTGGTGATAAATGTTTAATGTTAACCTCTACCGGGCCGGACTCAGAGAGAACATTTTATTTTATTTTATTTTATTTTATTGCACTTAAAAAGCAAAACAAAACAAAAAACAAACATATTAGATCAATGGAAAAACAGACAGTACATAATGATTAGTTAATTAACAAAATATACATTTTGAAAGATGTAAAAGTGGGCGTGGCCTTTAAACCACACGAGTGGATTTTGTGCAAACAAATGTTTGCAATGGATTCAGAATCCTAAAGAACCCCTAGTTTGACCCCTCACAAGCTCCCTAAGCAGAGGTTAACATTTTCAATTTTCACCAAGGTTCCAGGTACCCCGACTTTAAAAAAGCTCTCACAGATTCTCCTACAGGAGTTGGATTTAAATCTTTTTATAAGTGTTATAAGACACCTTTAAGAACACATTTGCAACTTTAAAAATTGTATAAAAGTAGTTTATGGGGGCGCCGGTGGCCTCACCATACAGAGGCTGGGGTCCTCGTGAGCAGGAGGCCAGGGTTTGGATCTGACCTGTGGCCCCTTACTCCACATGTTCCTGACGCTCTCTCTCTCTCACTTGTGGTATCAGGACAACTCTGACCTGAACAGACCCCGCGTTTGGACTGGCGCTGACGTTCAGCATTCTCAGTGTAGGCATCGAGATCTGACTCAGTCATGACGCCTAATGGCTCCAAAAAGTTCCATTTCCTGTCGTTCCTCAGACGTAATGATGCATGTACAGATTCTGCATCAGTCAGTCTTTCCTGCTGCATAACGAAGCGTCTGTTGTACCGCACGATGATGTTGAAATTATGTTTAGATTTTATCTCTCTCTGAGGAACTAGACTCCTGTTGTCATGATGTTTAGGGAACAATGCTGTTGTGTTGAGAAAAGGCGTCCATGCACACAAAATAATGTGTTTCCCTTCAACCACTGGAACGTCACATGCAGCTTCTTAAAACCACAAACCATCTGGGTCGAGCGAAGACAAATGTAGAGATTGCACAACATCTCAAGCAGTTTTCTTCTTCTTCATTCTTGGATAACCGTGCGGTATATTGGTGATGTTTGCAGCGTGTAGACACAAGTCCTCCTGTTTTTTCCACCACCACATAATTAACAGTGCTGTTCTGGGGGGGGGGGGGGGGGGGCCTTGATGCAGGTCTAAGGTTCACAGATAAGCCATTATCCTCGCTTATCTTTTTTTTACAACTCAATGTTTTGGACTTCCAGGCCCCGGAGATCAACCATTAACTTTGGGCTGGATTTAAAAAAAGGCAGGGCATAAATATCCGTCTTCATCTCGCCTCCGTTCATCTTCTCTGGTGGAGACATGGGGAAAGGAGTCTACCTCAGCAAAGCGTTGGTGGTGACCTGTGTGGTGGTGGCCAGCGCCGCCGTGGCCACCATCATAGCCCTGTCTGTGGTCTACGCTCAGGAGAAGTCAAAGAATGAAGGGACGACTACTCCCGGCCCGATTACAACCGCCTCCCCCCCGCCGCCGCCCACCACGCCCTCCACCCCGACGGAGCCCTGGCAGCGCTACAGACTCCCCGACTCCCTCGCTCCCTCCTCCTACAACGTGACCCTGTGGCCCCGGCTGGCGCCCAACGCAGACGGCCTCTTCGTCTTCCTCGGACACTCCCGGGTGGTCTTCAGATGCATGAAGGACACGGACCTCATCCTCATCCACTCCAACAAGCTGAACCTCACCAAGTTCGACGGACACCACGCCAAGCTGACGGGCCTCGACGGAGCCGCCGCGCCCCCCCTCAAAAGAACCTGGTTGGAGGTCCCGACGCAGTACCTGGTGGTGCAGCTGAAGAGCCCGCTGAGGGCCGGCAGCACGTACGAACTCTTCACCGAGTTTGTGGGAGAGCTGGCGGACGACCTGGGAGGATTCTACCGCAGCGAGTACATGGAAGACGGAGTGAAAAAGTACGTCTTAAGTTTTTTTTTCTTCATATTTTAAGGTTCTTTGTGGTTACTTTACATTCATGTAAAACCAGAAAGAAACATCGTCACCGCTCTTAACTGTCAAGAATAAAAGCAGCACACAGCTAGTTTGGTTAGCTTAGCACAGAGACTGGAAACACAGGGCACTGGATGGCCTAGCGGTTATGTCACACGCCCCATGTACAGAGGCTGTAGTCGTGGGTTTGAATTCGACCTCGGCCTCTTGCTGCATGTCATCCTCCCACTCTCTCCTGCCAACACTTCCTGTCTCTCCTCAGATAAATCCAAAGTAAAATGAAAAGATTCACTGCACTCTAAGAGGCTTTTTATGTTCTTAAATATCTCAAACTAACAACGCGTTTAGCCCGCATGCACGGCTTCATCGGTGATACAAGACAATGCACAGGTGTTTTTATAAAAAGGCTGCACTCAGACCAATCAGCAGCCGAGTGCGTCCACTTTTGTATGAGATAATATTCAGAGGTTAGAAAATCTGTTTCCCTCTACATAGATTTGTGTTTCCTCTCTCCTCGACTCCTCAGTGGAAATTAGAATAATTTGTTGATTTGAGATGCTGAGATTTGCTTCAAACATAAAAACTTGTGGATTAACTTGTTTGGATAAATTGAAAGGGTGCACTAAAAAAATATATTTTGCAGCTGCTTAAACTCCAGGATGTAGAAACCAAGCATGCACCTCCATTTTTTGTTTTCCATTTTTTGTATTGAAGCCCGTTAAGTACTGAAGTGTATTGCATTCACATGAGAAAATAAAGATCTAATGATCTCGGTGATTCAGAAATGTGCAAATCACGAGCGGCAGGCCAAACAGCAACACGCAGTAAAATAATATTTACGTTTTAAGAGGTTCTTTATGGGATGACTCGCGCAGGCTTTGCAGTGATTAAGGCCAGGGGAAGGCATCGTCATGCTAAGTGTGCTAATGAGCAGACGATATCACTCCTCGTTCAAATGTCCCCTCATCTCTACTGGATGTGTCTTTGGATCCAGCTGCTGTTTGGCCACATGACGAGGTGACGTCTCACTTGGCTGCAGAACTTTATGGTCCTGTTTGTGCACAATATCTTTGTGAACTGGACCTTGAGATGTGGTAGATAGTGGTTTCCAGTCATGTGAAACTTATCTTGCACTATACAAGCATTTCCCGTACACTGCAAAAACTTGAATCTAAATCTAGTCGGAAATATCTCGTCGTATTCTTTATAAAAAAACCTAAGGCCTGCATTGCTTGTTATGAGTTAAAATAAATTCTAAGAATGGGGAATTCTGTGACACATTTAACTATTAAAGGTCCAATCAGTGAGATGTGAAGACAGCTCTCTATAATGTTCAGAATTTAGACTACAGTACCCATTTTAAACACCAGGGGTCAGAGTTACATACTGCTCCTTTAATTTTTATTAAAACCAAGTCTTTCAATATTTAAAAGCATTTCGGGACTTATTTTATTGCATTTAAATAAGATGTTTATCTAGATTTGTTAGGAAGGCTTTAAGTGTAATGAGATATTTGTGACTTTAAATTAAAAACACACACTTAGCTAAGATTAGAGTTTTTTCAGTGTATGACACTGTGTCATGTGTATGCTCTCATCATGTTGCTTTTGTTTCTACAAGTTTAAACTAAAATTGTAAGTTCACCTCCTCTTCATCATGACGTAACTTTTTCTGTGTTTTGTCGTCAGAATCGTGGCTACGACTCAAATGCAGCCGACGGACGCCAGGAAGGCCTTCCCCTGCTTCGATGAGCCCGCCATGAAAGCCGTCTTCCACATGACTCTGCTGCACCCACACGGGACCGTGGCTCTGTCCAACGGCATGGACTACGGCAAGTCTCTGTTTCAGTTACATGCACACCTACAGACAGCTTGAAGCTTAAAGGTCTCACAGCGATAATAACTATGGAAGGGTTGGTCATTTTCAAAAACTAGCATGATTTTGAAAGTAGCATTCCCTCTGTGCTCCCTCAAAAACCACGCCCCCTCACTGACATACACGAGCGCCGTTGGTCCAGAAGTGGACCTCAGCTCATTCTTTGAGTGTGGGCTCGTGCATGCAGAGAGCGAGCAGGGAGACAGGGAGGCGTGTGATTGGTTCATCAGATTGGTACCTCGTGGCAGACATTGGCTGAAGTTTTTACAGACTTACAAACTGATACAGATGATGGATTTTCTTTGTTCCTTTTTCAGAGAACATGAGTTATTAATTTCTGTCAGGACCTAAAGACAAATTCCACCAAAATCTTAAAAAGTGGATCTGGAGAAAATGACCAACCCTGCCTTCAGGACGTCTCATGTTGAAATGAAACCCATCCTCATAAGTTACAGATAGAAGCTGTCAACATCAGTCTACTTTTTCTAAATCCTCCAGTAGGAAATCTTTCTGTCACAGATCTGAGGCGGAGCTATATCTAATAACCAGCTTCCATCTTTGTCCCCTCACAGAGCCCGTTAATGTCACTCTGGACGGCGTGGATGTAGTCCAGACCAGCTTTGCCCCCACAGAGATCATGTCCACCTACCTGCTGGCTTTCGTCGTGTGCGACTTTACATTCATCGGTTCGAAGCCTGGTGCAGCCGTCCTGGTAATCACACATCACACATCATATGATTATTAATGATCTCTGCAGTCTGAGCAGTCGCCCTGGAACAGTTGACTGTATATATAAATATAGACGACATGTCTCCACCAAAGACGATGAATCCAAAGGGGGGCGGCTGTGGCTCAGTTGGTAGAGTCGGTCGTCTCTCAACCGGAAGGTCGAGGGTTCGAGAGCCTCTGCGTGCCATTTTTTATCTAGAATCAAGACTTTAGTTTAGTTTAGTTTAGTTTATTAGTTTATTTGAATCAGGGACAGAAAAAAAAAGTACAAAAAAAAACCATCCGTCTCAGAAGAGAAAAGCTGCTTTGTACCAGATTTAGATAAGAAGCTAATTTCCATCTGTTGTCCCCGGGCAGCAACAATAAAATACAACCAGTCATGCACACACACACACACACACACACACACACACACACACACACACACCCACACACACACACACACACATGCACAAGTTTCCCTGAGTTATACAAAGTTGTTGAGATGTCACATCAATGCTCACAAGACTGGTTCCCTTAAAATCCATTTTTTTTGACTTGGTGGGAGAAAATGTGAACGTTTGTGCAAAGTTTCAGTTGGGAGATTATTGCATTCTTTAGGGGCGGCTGAGGCTCAGTTGGTAGAGTCGTCGTCTCTCAACGAGGGTTCAATCCCCAGCTCCTGCAGCAACATGTCCGATGTGGAAGACACTAAACCCTGAATTGCTCCGGCTGCATAAGAGTCTCTCTGAAGGTCTCCTCAAGACTAACTGCTGCACTAATTTGAAGCATGAGGCTCACCCAGGTGAAGCAGCTTCTTATCACTTCTGATGATTCTACTTCTATTATTCCTGCCAACACGCCCGCTGTGATAGCAGCAGCTTGATAAAAGCTGATGATGTAAGTTTATGTGAGACTGCACTTTAGTCTGAAACTTAAAAACTTCAACCATCACTGCTCCCTTAATCTGATCATTTATTGATGAAGATGTGCATTCATCCTAAAATATGCTTGAATAATTTTAGTTGCCCGAGATGGCGAGGGGATGAGGGGAGTAACGATACGATAAAACACACTTCCTCAGTAGGAATAAACTGAAGTTGCTCGACATCAAGACACCCGAACACATGCAGCCGAGTGGCATGCTGCCTCCTCTCTCCTCCTGCTCTTTACACTCCGGCCTCTGATTGTTCAGTTGTTCAGCACTGAGGCTGAGAAGCAGCACCTGGAGGGCGAGCGAACAGGAGAGAGAGAGAGGGAGAGGAAACACACAAACAAACACAGACAACACTACGGCATATAGCAGCGACCTCAAAGTTTAAATTGTAGCTCATTAACAGTGAAAGGTTGCTCGTTGTGTTTTTATGGCGCCCTCTGCTGGACTCAAAGCTCAGTGCATGTGTGTTTTTGTTTTTCTTTCCTGCATTGTTTTGTGTCCAGATCAGGATCTGGGCCCGTAAGAAGGCCATCGAGGAGGGTCAGGGAGACTACGCTCTGGAGAAGACCGGACCCATCCTGTCTTTCTTTGAGAAATATTACAACTCTTCTTACCCCCTCGCTAAGTCAGGTGAGAGCCACGTGCACACCTGCAGACCTTCACAAAGCCGAGGAAGAACCTGAAACTTCTGTGTTAGACCACATTATTCAAATCGTGTTTATACAGTCATTTATTGATTTAACACTCTGAAAATGTCGTTAAACTTCATAGACGAGGACTTACAAAGAATTAATAATTACTTAATGATAAATATGACTTTTAATTGAGCTGTAACATTCATCTCATAGACTGTATGAAACATGGACGTAGACTCACTCACTGGTTTCTGAAGCTTTGTTTTGAAGCCAATCGATGACAGTCGCCATATTGGAAATGCTGTCTCACCCTAACTTTGGCTTAAGCTAGCACAAGGCAAAGAGGTGGAGTTGAGGCGGAGCTTAAGCCTCCTAACAAACAGCCTAAACACAGTTACAGCTCAGGCTATTTCTGTGTCTGTACCTTTAAATATGTAAATGAGCTGTGTCTGACCACGCCCCCTCTCTGGAAGGGCTTGGGGTGTACTCGGTGCTTTCTCGCTCCATGTCCTATTGTTTACGGTGAGAAGGCAGACTCAGAGGGCAGAACAAACACCTAGCTGTGGGAGTGTCACCCACCTGGGGGAGGGGCTACTGCCCTTTGTGATGTCATGAAGGGAAAATCTCCAAACGGCCTGTTTGAGCACACATTTTCAAAAGTGGAGCAGGCAGAAGACAGAGAGGATGGACTTTTCTCATCATTGGGGGGTTTGTAGACGGACTAGAGACACATGTTAGAGTTAGAGGAACATGGTGAAGTGGATTTAGCTTCATAAGTGACCTTGTCCTCTGTTGTTTTTTTTTTTTAAAGACCAGATCGCTCTTCCCGACTTCAGCGCTGGCGCCATGGAGAACTGGGGTCTGATCACTTACAGAGAGACCGCCCTCTTGTACAACCCCGACGTGTCATCCAACGGAGACCAGGAGTGGGTGGCGACGGTCATCTCACACGAGCTCGCACACATGGTATCACAAATTCACTGCTGCACAACCCGTCGACAAAATTATTTTTACATCTGTGATTGGAATAAAAAACAAAGCTCTGCACTTTCAGTGGTTTGGAAACTTGGTGACGACGAGGTGGTGGAACGACCTGTGGCTCAACGAAGGGTTCGCTTCCTACGTCTCGTATCTTGGAGCCGACTACGCTGAGCCGACGTGGAACATGGTGAGCTCTGTTTTTTTAAATGTACCTGTTTAAAGTTTGCCATGGTTTGAATAGTGTCATGAGCTTTTAAAGGCTTACTATGCAACTCACAGAGCAAAACAAACGCTCTCTTTTGGACACACCTCCTCCATCCCTCCACACGTTTCACCGGCGAGGGTCTGTGAGATGACGAGCGGCAGACACTGATAAACAACATATACAATTCCAAGCTGACTCGGTTGTTTCATCTGGTCGTCTTTGTAGACCAAAGAAAAGCGTTTATTCGGTTTGGAAAGTCGGTTGGTGCTCTTTCAGGCGTCTTTATGACGACACTCGGCGTCCCTGAGTGGGCGGGGCCGTCTCAAATAACAACAAAGAAAAAAGTGAAAACTGAACTGCTGCAATAAGTTAAAATATCTGTCGATGCAGCGAGGGGAATTTGACCTGAGTGTCTTGACATCTTAAAATAAGATCTTTATCAGTCACTTGTCAGGTGAATGTGCAGAAATAAGATACTTTGACGAGACGTTAGACAAATTACCTTTGTTAATATTTTAAGTTAGTTTTGTAACATGCTCATTTCAGTCAGATCTCTTTTTCTTGTAAAGCTTCATTTTTTAATTTGACTCCAAAATCCTGTTGGCGACCAATAACAACCCGTCTCCAGATGACACTGATTACTGGAAAAATGTGTGTCAGAGCTGAACACAAACTGGTCTCTGTGTGTTTCCCAGAAAGATTTGATCGTCCTGAACGAGATCATCGGTGTGATGGGAGTCGACGCTTTGGCCTCCTCTCATCCGCTCTCGTCCAAAGAGGAGGACGTCCTGAAACCGGAGGACATCAGTCAGCTGTTTGACTCCATCACGTACAGCAAGGTGGCGTTTAAACAACCGACACACACACACATGAAGTCTCTCCTGTCGAGACGCATCGTTTCTCTTCATGCTCCGCTACACGAGATACTGACCTCCTCTAAACTGTTCTCTTGTCCCTCGTGTGACTCCCTGTGGAAGATGCAGAATTAAATCAGGCCGCTAATGAATCACTGATGCTCATTAACACACTGCTCTAATTAAATCCCGTGTGATACGCTGCCCACCAACACTGCTAATCTCCTCCTCCATCACAGGGAGCTGCGGTCCTCAGGATGCTCTCAGAGTTCATCACCGAGGACGTCTTCTCCAAAGGACTCCATGTGAGTACGCCCGATTAAACTGATGATGTGACTGTGTGGTGAAAATGCACAAAGGCTGCTTTTTATCGGCCTGCATATGTCGCTTTGTGCAATTTAAATAAATACTGTTTTCTGTCTGCAGACATACTTAGAGGCGTTCAAATATCAGAACACGGTCTACACCGACCTCTGGAAACACCTGCAAATGGTAAGATAGCATCGAGACTTTCTTTCTGCAGCAATGCCACGTCAAAGGGAGTCTCAAAGTCTTCTTTGTTTTCAAAACTATTCATCTGTACTGAATCCCAAAGCAGCAGCCATACAGTTTATTCAGTCTGTTTCCTCATCATTAGGAGTACTCGAGATCTCAACTTATTTAGAAAGTTAGAGCCCCAGTTAAAAAAAAGTCTGGACATGCCGCTGGTCCATGGATTAAGTCAAAAGTTAAAATCCTTTGCATCAAAAAAGTGTCTACAACTACATAACATGGTCATTGCTTCCTTCTGTTAAAGGGGACATAGTATGAACATATATCTGGGTAACCTGAGTCTCTACTGACCCACAACATGTAAAATAAACCATCCAGTCCTTTGTTTGTGGTCTGCATAAGTCTTACAACACAGAGAAAAATGCTCTGTTTCCAATGTGCTCTCCTTGTGATGTCACAGTGGGATTCTGGTAAAAAAATAAAATCTCCTCCCCTCCCCTGGTATCTCCACCCATGGACTCCACCCCCAGCCTAGAGCAAAACTTTTGCACCTGTCCACCATTTTTATTCTCTCTACAGAGGAGTGATGTCTATGGGGAAAACTCAGGGGGGGTCATTGCATTTAAAGAGACACACACACCAAAACGGAGCGTTCTGAGAGAGCTGGTTTATACAGGGTCACAAACCTCCTCTGGTGCTTGATTCATGTTATATTTAGACCAAAGCACAGCACAGATGTTTCACAGGGGGACTGTTTGAAAGGTGGAGGAGGGGGATGATATGTCCTCTTTAAAATATCTCTTTGCAGGGATTAAGGAAAGTCATTCTTTGACTCTTGTGTTTTTTCCCTGTGCTAACAGGCCGTGGATAAAGCCGGCGTTCCGCTGCCGTACTCCGTGGAGGAGATCATGAACCGCTGGATCCTGCAGATGGGATTCCCAGTTGTCACCATTGACAGCAAGACTGGAAAAATCAGCCAGAAACACTTCCTGTTGGACCCAGACTCTGTGGTACATAGACCCTCGCCGTTTGGGTAAGAAAACATTTCTTTATTTTATTAAAGATATTTTTTGGGGACAATTTTGCCGCCATTGGATCGGACAGCTGAAGAGAGACAGGAATTGTTGGAAGGGGGGAGTAGGGGTCACTTCTAGCAAAAAGGGAGAAGCCCGATCTGGTCCCTGGTTTAATGAAAACATCCTGGACATACAGTATGTGTTAGATTTACACCGTTCGATTTTCTAACATGCTTATTTGTTTGGCTGGATGGATGCTTCAGGTACGAGTGGTTCGTCCCTGTGACCTGGATTAAAACTGGTGGAGTTGAGCAGCAATACTGGCTCCTACATAAAGAAGGTGTGTTTTAATTCAGGTTACATGTTCAAAGCATCGTTATAAAAAACGAGGATCTGACTTAGAAAATGTTTTCAGCTACAAACACAAACATGACGCTCGGTCCAAACGATTGGTTGGTGGCCAACATCAAAATGAAGGGCTTCTACAGAGTCAACTACGACTCGGAAAACTGGGAACGTCTCCTCGCCAAGCTGAGCTCCAAACATCAGGTACAACACCTCACCTCTGCAATGTTTTCTAAATGACTTCCCAAGCCCTCTAAACTCATAAATGTCTCGGTCACTTTTCAGGATATTCCGGAGACCAACCGAGCTCAAATCATCGACGACGCTTTTAACCTGGCAAGGTGAGGCCGCGTTCATACAGAGCGTCCTGTCAGGACATCAAAAGAACAAGTTCAGCTAACACGTGTCGCTTTCAGGGCAAAGATGGTGGACACGACTCTGGCTCTGAGGACCACAAAGTTCCTGGATAAAGAACGTGAATACATGCCCTGGGAGACCACCAGCCGCAATCTGAACTACTTCATCCTCATGTTTGACCGCAGTGAGGTGTATGGACCCATGCAGGTCGGTGTCCAGATATCTTCTTCTTCATCTTTAATAAAGCCAGCTGATGTGATAATGAAGGAGTTCAGTTTGGTTATAACAACTGGAGTTCATTTTCCTCCCTCAGGCTTACATAAAGAAACAGGTCACTCCGCTGTTTAATTACTTCAAAGATCTCACCGCCAACTGGACAAAGATCCCAGATAAACACACCGACCAGTAAGTTCATCAGATATTTGCTCCTCTCTCATGAACATGTGTGGGCTTTAACCGTCTGGACAAAACACCATAAGACATTTTCTGCATTCCTGAAAATATCTAGACAACTTCAGGAGGACTGCCCCTGAAATCCTCCTGATCTGGTTGTTCACACATGCACCTCACAGAGGTAGACTATCCCTGTCAGACTGGGGGGGGGGGGGGGGGTGCAAAGAAAGAACAATGTGGAAGAACATACTGGAGAACAGAAAACAAAATGCAGCTTGGTTGCAGTTGTTTAGTGTGTTAAGATGGTTAAAATCCCACAAAAATATGTAAAATGAAAACAAATAAATAAACACAGCCAGAGAAAATGGTTCACACACTCTCAGACTTTGAATTGCAGTTGACTCTCCTTCAGCGTTCTTCTTCTGAGTGTTACATCATTACTCTTGTCTCCGTCCAGGTACAATCAGGTGAATGCAATCTCCATGGCCTGCAGCACGGGAGTGCCAGGATGCAAGGAGCTGACCACCGGCTGGTTCAGAGAGTGGATGGCAAACCCAGAAACCAACAAGTATGTGAACTTTTATTCTTTCCAACATCTCTGAAATGTCCTAAATCCTAAATCCTGTAGGTAGTGCCATGTTTTTGCCATCCACAAGAGGTGACCCCTTGAAGCCAGGGCAGACGTCCCTCAGCCCAGCAACGTTTCCAGCTCCTCTTGGGGGAAGCTGGATGTATCAGTGCTGCACCTTGCATAGGCACTGATGAGCCAGGTTCTTCCCCAAGAAGGATGTAATTTCCCTGAGACGTTCTTGGGCTTAGACCGCGGCCCTTAGGCTTCATAAGGCATCTTCAGAAACCAATGGATGAGCTCACTGAGACTACGTCCATGTTTTATACAGTCCACCTCTTCAGACTCTTACAAACCATTCCCCCTCCTTGACTTCCCTGATTCCACTGCTGCTGTCATTGTCTCTAACATCTTGGGTCATCTTTATACTTTGTTCCAGCATTCGTCCTAACCTGAAGTCCACAGTGTACTGCAGTGCAATCGCAGCAGGGGGGGTGGAGGAGTGGGACTTTGCCTGGTCCATGTTCAAGAACGCCACCATCGCCTCCGAGGCTGACAAACTCATGTATGCTCTGTCCTGCACCAAACAGCCCTGGCTGCTCAACAGGTCAGCAACACTCAGACTCTTCTGTTTTGATGTAGAGCTCTTAATTAAACCTGTACCCTCCTCCGTCAGCAAAGTCCTCACTGTGAGAGTGTTGCAGGTATCTGGAGTATTGCCTGGACCCGGAGAAGATCCGTAAGCAGGATGCTACCTTCACCATCACTTATATCGCTGGAAACTCCGTCGGTCAGCCTCTGGCGTGGGACTTCATCAGATCCAACTGGGACCATATATTCAATGAGTGAGTTGACTGATGCACATATGGAGTGTGTCGACATCGCAACAGACTGAAAACATGTTAGAAGTATTTGTATTTACCTAGTGTGAGTGCACCTAGATGCAGCCTTCTCCCCTTAGGGGGGGAAGTTTTCATGTTAACTGCATACATACTGAATTGCCGCTCCCACCCTCTGGAACTCTCTCCATAAAAACATCAGAGACTTCCCCACACTCACTTCCTACAAGAAATCCCTAAAAACTCACCACTGACTCTCATCCTCTTCCCTCGACACCACTTCTGTTGTATTGTTCTCTTTGTTTTTGCTTTGTTTTTTGTTGTTTCCTGTCAAAGCGTCTTTGAGTATTTAGAAAAGCGCTCTATAAATCTAATTTATTATTATTATTATTATTACTAATTTCCCGACGGATAACGTGATGATCTGACTCTGTCATGTTTTTTGTTTTTCCTCAGTTATGGCGGTGGATCGTTTTCGTTTGGAAGATTGATCGATGGAGTGACCAAACGGTTCTCCTCCGAGTTCGAGTACAAACAGGTACAGTTCCTCTTACCGATACTGAATGACCCAGTGTAACATTTAAGTTCTTAAATAAGATTACATTAGTGTAGAAAAAACTTAAATATTGCAGCCTGCTCCTGAAAATTCCCTGAGTTAGATGCCCTTTCACACTCAGCGGGAGATTTTCCCTCTCTGGTGGACGGATTACTACAAATCCAAGATGGATGAGGCAACAGAGTCCAACTCTTTGAAGGCAGTTGTTGCCTTTATTTCAATGCTATGTGTAATTGGACGTGTTCACAGTATTAAAAAAGGAGTGGGAGAGAACGTACTGGCGAGCAGGAAAGAGTTAAAGTGGCTTCAAAGATCTGCCCGCGCAGATGTTGCAGGACATAAACCAGATCATCCCGCCCACTCGTTCATATTTTCCTGAAGATTTCCTGCTGTGTTCACACATTGGCTCACCCCGACTGGCTTGCAGGAAAAAGTCCAGACAGTAGCTTTAAAAAATGTAATGCTTCATTTTGTGCAATTCACCCCGAAAATGTTTCCTGGGTTTTCAGGAGGTTTGTGCATGTGTGAAAAGGAATCCCAGTAACCCTCTTCCTCTTGTTCTTGTTCTTCTTCCTCTTCAGCTGCTGCAGTTCAAAGAAGACAACGCCGGGCACTTCGGCTCGGCCTCTGCGTCTCTTGAGCAGGCTCTGGAGAGGACAAAGGCCAACATAAACTGGGTGGAGATGAACAAGAAACAGGTGTTGGACTGGTTCACCAGTGAAGCTTCTTCTTCTCCAGTTTAACACATTTTACTGCGGCTGACAACAAATTGCTATTATTATAAAATTGTTCAGAGAGTGATGACGCTTTTTTAAGATGTAAAGTATTGATTTAACCTTTTTATTAATAAAGACTATTTAATACCAAATCTGGGTTTGTGTGTGGACAAATGTGTTTCAAACAGGAGTCAACGGGGTTATGGTACACAGCTGTGAGCGGCCATGTTTGTTCTGCGGATACGCGGCTGAGGTGCAGGTAGTCTGCAGCTGTCAGAAACCGGGTTAAGGAGTATACATGACACAGAATCCTGTTTTCTTTCAGAGTTCTCCAGGTAGTGAAATCTGATGTTTACATGCACAAAAACAAAAACAGGATTCTTTAAAACCCCGATCAAATCCATGTAAATTCTCTCATCGTTAACATAGAAACATTGTGAAAGAATTAATTCACAAAGTGGGCTGTCCTTTTACAAGATACAGAAATAGTGATGGTTCTGGCTCATCTTAATCTTAAGAGGCCGGGAAATCAAACAAAGTGTTTTCCTTGGTCTCAACAACCAGCCGTGTTTACACAGGAGATAAAAAAAGGTGCCAATTAACAGGTCCTGGTTCAGCTGCCACTCCTCTCAGCGGGGGTCTTTCCTTAAAGACTTTAGAGGGGATGTGCTCCCTGTTTAGCACCTCATCGTCCTGCTGACAGCTGCACTGTTTGTTTTAGGAAGTCTCTGAACGGCTGGGTATGTTAAAGCTCCTGTGAGGACTTTTCAGCTGGTTCAGGATCAGGCTGAAATAAAAACTTAATCACCTTAAAGTGACCGACAGAAGTCACAAGACAGAGTCATTTTGAATACCTGAAACCTCAACGGGTAGGTGTCACTGTGAGTCACAGCATGTTGTAGGAGCCTTTGTGACACATTTAACTATTAAAGGTCCAATCAGTGAGATGTGTAGAGAGTGAGATGATAAAGGTATCTTACTATCTGATCATTAAGGAAACATGTTGAAGTGCTGGCTTCTCTGACAACAATGCAGCAGACAGTATGTCCTCCTTCTAACTTTAGATTCTGCTCCTGAATGCTCTGGATTTGTTTGGACCAGAGAAGGTAGGCGCTTTTAATGCTTTTCATGCTTTTTGAAAAATGGAGAGAGGTTAGAACACAGAAAGGTTTACAGACCCATGCAGAGCTGGATAAACACTGAAGCTTCAGAGTCCACCACATGGTGACCTGTGTGAGCATGGACTATAGAGAGGAGGGGGGGGGGGGGGGGGGGAGACAGCTCTCTATAATGTTTAGAATCTGGACTGCAGTACCCATTTTAAACACTAGGGGTCAGAGCTACATACCGCTCCTTTGAGAGAAAGGAGACGATCACTTTCCCAGAATCTAGATTTTACACATTAACAGGATAAGATCAACAAATAGAGTTATGACTTTGTCCACAGGGGGGCGCCTGAAAGTTTAAGTTTCTTGAAGGTGAATGAATGCAACAAACACAAGCGTTTATTTTAAATATTAATATTTTATTCTTTTGACATTGTGATAAAAATAATAAATTAACACTTCTATGTACAAAACCACAAGAAAAGGGCGGACATTTTGCTCTAAATAACAAAAAAAGAGAAGGTTGGTCCGATCGTGTTTTTAGGGGGGTCATTGTTGCAATGAAGATAGTTCGATCAGAAGGATCAGTGAGTCTCTCAGCAGTGTCCAGAGAACGGGACGACGTCCTCAAATTGCTGCTGCTGCATCCAGTAATGCTCGCTGGGGAAACATTCTGCAGAAACTTCAGAGACCTGATGACACAAAACAGATTCTGTTTAGGAAAAACATTCACACTGAAAGGAGCGACACAGTCAAGAAAAACAAAGACTCAGCTGTCTGAAAGTCAAAGAGCAGGATGTGAACATACCTGATATGAGGGCTGCAGATAGGACATGTGTGCCGTGCTCATGCTGGGACTCTCCGGCTCCTGAGGGAGGTAGCTGGTAGTCGGCTGACCCAGGAACTGGTTGAGGGTCTGTGGCTGCTCCACGGAGCCCGAGGACGCCCTCTGCTCCAGCGCCTCCTCGCTGAGGCCCAGCTGAGCCGACAGGTAGGAGATGTAGCGGATGGTGAGGCGCAGGGTGTCGATCTTGGTCAGGGTCTGCCCAGCTGGAGCCACCGACGCCGGCAGGTAGTTCCTGAGGTGATGCATGGCCTTGGTCAGATCCCTCATCCTCAGCTTCTCTCTCTCGCTGGCCGTCTGACGTTTCTTCCCCGGGTACCTCGACCTGGACTTCTTTGTGGTGGTGGTGGAGGGGCAGGACTGTTGTGTCTCGTTGGAGAGACGAGGCGCCGCGGGGCTTTTGAAAACGAAGCAGTCCAAAGCGTCTTGTTGGTTTGAGGAGCTCTGGAGGGAGGCGGGGGAGAAGCAGAAGGAGTCCACAGAGGAGGTGGGAGACAGGCTGCTCCCGGCGCTGAAGTAACCCGGGTCTGCTGCCGGATCGAAAGCCAGAGGGTCGTAAAACTTGTCCAGCAGGGACTCGCAGTCGAACAGGAAAGAGTTGTCCTGGAGCTGCAGAGCGGAGCAGTGAGAAACATCCATGACTGATCGTGAAGTGGGAGAAGCTGTCAGTGTGTCTCTGGTGAAGCAGGCAGAGAAGAGTGAGGAGCACCAGAGAGGAGGCTGCATATATGTGGTGGGAGGTGCGACGTTGCACCTCCGGGCAGCCACCTCTGGTCCTGAGAAGCTCTGGGAGCAGGGCTGACACCTTGGACAGGGGGTGGAGGGGGGTGTCTCATGGGAAACAGGGCCAGCTCCAAGGACAAGGTGTGACC
>NC_083612.1:2221790-2231790 GCF_963584025.1 Labrus mixtus | reverse complement strand
ACGCTGAATAGAGTCGCACATCAGAACCTCATTCAGGGAATGACTTGCGTTAAAAGAGCAACAGGTCGGATTCTAACCCAGGTTGCCGGCTTGGAGGACTTCAACCGCCATCCATGAGGCGTGCACACTAACCACTAGGCTACTGACGCCACAACCTCAATCACATATTAACCTGTAAGATTTGAACCAGTTTTTTCAGCGATTCAAACATTTTCCAGTCTCTTGTTTCCAAAAACATTTTAAAGGTTTATTTTTTGGGTATTGGATATATGGGGGCGGAGCCACAGGTCGGATTCAGACCCGGGCCGTCCACTCGGAGGAATATAACCTCATAGACTTTAAACTACAGCACATGAGGGGCGTGCACACTAAACACTAAGCTACCGGCTTTTTCAGTCTTTAGTTTCCACTGTCACAACTTTTAGAGACATGTTGCTGCCATCAGATTCATCACAGGTCTCAAACCTTTTTTTAAAACTTGTAATTTGACATCTTTGTGCTATTTCAGGTTAAATCTTGTGTGAATCCTCCCGTTGTCACGCAGAGCGCCGACCCGTCAGAAAGCTGCTGCTGACTTTGATTTGATGATGATCTGCAGCTTCCAGCTGTCAGAGCTTAATGATGGAGAGGACCTGTCTTCTCCTAATCCACATTATCTGTGACTGTGTTTACTCACATGTAATGAGAGGCCAATCAGCACGGCCGTGTTAACCCTTTCATCTTAAGCCCTCTGAGCCCCGAGGCTTTATTAGCTCTTCTGTGATGAAAGGTGGGAGTGAGTATATTAGGCTTTATGTGTCGACCTCTGCTGCTCGCATATCAAATGAGCTGCATGTATGTGACAAACCAAACAACTGAGGCCTAATCCTCCGACCTCCTCTCGGCTCGATGAATATTAAAGGCCTCTCAGGCAGGTAATTAGGGCTGTAGGTGATAGAGAGAGAGAGGGGGGGATCAAGGGGGGGGTCTTATATCTAAGTCTAGACTTAGCGGTGCCAAAGACCTCTGTGTGTTTGCAGAGTCTCATTAACAAAGATACTCTAAATAGGTAGATAACCTGTGGCAGAGGAAGTTACCGTCATGTTTCTGCAGAGAGTCTCTGTGACTCCTCACTGCCGATGTTTAACTCCTGACATACTGACACATCGTGTTGGATAATTACACACGACAGAATGCTTTAAATAGAGCTCCACAGGAATGAGTCCTAAAACCAGGAAGTGAGTTAGCATTTGAGCGCCATGGGGTCTAACGTCTAAAAGTCAACGGGGATTTTGAATGTGTTTGTGGTTAGACGCCTGAAATAAGGTCTGTGGTTAACACAAGCTGAAGAGATGTTGGTGTTTTGTTAGACCACATAAACTACGTTAGGTAAAACCTCCACTTGTGAAGTTTGAAGTTTTTACTCTTCTTTAAAAAGGTGGTTGCTAACAAGTGGCTAAATGTGACTACAGCGGTCGTCGGGGACATTAAACGTCATCACGCCGGACGCAGAGGGCGGGAACTCTCTCACTAGTCGGAGATGTCTCCTGTAGGTTTAATCTTTAGGTTAAGGTGAATATTATGTTAGTAAACTATTTATGAAGCTACGTGGATTAGTTTATCGGAGATCGTCTGAAGCTGAACGCTAGTGACGTCACAATCATCCGACCGCGGTGTAGTTAGCTTTAGCATAACGTTAGCTTTTTACTTCTGTCGGCCGCATTAACGCTTCAAACATCATAAAAATGGCGTTCATCTGTGAAGATTATCCTGCTGAACAAAACGCCTACGCTTCAGAAACGTGTGTTTAACACAGAGATTATTTTCTGCAATGATCCAAAATCCAATGAAAACATCCCAGAGGAGGATTCTGGTTAGACCCCATGGAGATGATACTTCAGGGTTGGCCTACAAAAATACGTCACATGGTTTGTTCTCTATAGAGGAGGAAAATAAAGGTTAGACGTAGATGCATCAACTTGAAGGAGGGGTTCAACAATATTCATGTTCCCATATAACCAGATGACACATGATCTGGTTGCTGTAATGATTCCTCAGCTAACCTGCGACGCCAAGCAACAGTGTATCTCCATTTTTGCAATAAAATGGTTAAAATTACACAAACATCTGAATGTTTCTCTCTTCACTCAGAGTTTCTCCTCCAGCCTCCTCGTATTTATTCTGCAGAAAGTCAGAGTGATCTGATGTGAGAACACAGCAGGATATAATCAGGAGAATTCACCTGGAGCCAGTGGGAGGGGCCAATGGGAGGGGGTGGTGACCTTTATTCCCTGTGATCGCTGCACGACCATAGACTGTCTGCACGCCACCTCTACCATCTCCGTGCTCTAATCAACCTGCTGCTGCATGTTTCCTGTTCTCCAGTTTGTTCTTCTCCACTCTTTAGTTCACATTGAGATTCTCTTCAACTACACAGCGTTGATACAAACACACATATTCTCATTATAGGGTCGTATAGAGGACATGTTTTTTATTCTTTCTAACATGGTGCATGTGTGAACAACCAGATCAGGAGGATTTCAGAGACAGTCATCCTGATATTCTCGAGATATTTTCAGGAGCGCAGATGTGAGAACAGCTGAAGTGATGCTGGACAAAAAGTCAGTCTTCATATTTAAATGTAAAGTTAATCTGACGCCAACATGAAGCTTCAGCACTCTGAGTCGGACAAATCTAGTAAAAAAAAATGACATTCTCTACTTTGTTATGATGTTTTCAGACACTTTGAAGAAATAACATTTTTTGTCTCCTTCATTTATTCATTGTATTTTATCATATTAATTATGTTGTACAAACATCTAAGATTGTTTTCTTTGTATTTGAGCAAAAAAAGTGTGATTTTAATGATCTTTAAAAGCTACAGCATGACAAACCTCTGAGGGTGTCATTGCACCTCCATGACCAGCAGAGGGTGCTGTGCCATATTTCTGTTTCATTCTGCTTTTCTTCTTTTAGGAGTAACACACAGGGTGCTGACAGTGCGTCCACTGAACACTGTGCATATATATCAAAACAAACATGAACGCCATGGCGTCCTGATTTTTGGGGGAGAAACTGCAGTGCATCATGGGAACAGACTCAGAGAAAAGCAAGGACATTTTTTAAATATTTTATTATAAATAGTGGTTCAAAGACATATAAAAATATGAATATTTACATGGAGCATTTGGCAGGACAAAAAATAAATAAAACATGTAGAAAAAGCATCATATACATTTTAAGAATAAATAATAATAACGTGTTTTCACAGTGAGGCAGTAACAAGTGAGAGTAGTTCGTGTCGTTGTTGGACGATGGCGGTCTCGCCGTCGGAGCGTTTTAACCCCAGTACTCTCTGGGAACCAGCGGGAGGCAGAAGTCTTTGCCACTCATCTGTAATAAAAATACAAAGTTTGATTAGCATGTTGCACTTTGATTTAAAAATGAAGCATGTCTTATAATTTGTCTTTTTATTTGATTTATTTTGTTTTGTATAAATTTACAAAAATGTGAAAAGAGGAATCACTCTATTGTCTAACCACAAATGAACAATATGTACAAATGTCTGTGAATGTGTGATTCTAAATAAAATAAAATAAATAAATAAATGATGCATGATGGGTAATTTCTCTTTAAATAATGTGAATGATTAAACGCTCTCGTACCTGACAGCACGACTGAGTCTGCGGCGGCGTCTGCAGGAACAATTCCCTCTGAGGAGCCTCGAAGTAATGATCCCCTCCAAAACCACAACTCCCAGAGTGCAGCAGGGCGTCCTGACGCTGTTCTGGGTACAGGCCCTGGTTCAGGCTCTGGCTCTGCAGGTTCAGGCTCTGGGTCTCGTGTCCCTCCATGGAGGCGGCGTGCTGGAAGTAGCTGAGGATGTCGGGCGAGGAGGCGTCGCTGGCCGACGTGTCCCCGTGCTCCCGCCTCTGAAACAGAACCTCCTCGCTGAGCCCCAGCTGCGCTGACAGGTAGGAGATGTAACGAATGGTGAGGCGGAGGGTCTCGATCTTTGTCAGGGTCTGACCCGCGGGCGCCACAGAGGGCGGGAGGTAAGATCTGAGGTGGTGCATAGCTTTGGTCAGATCTCTCATCCGCAGCTTCTCCTTCTCGCTGGCGCTCTCCCTCTGCTTGCTCCTGATCCGGGGCGCTCGACCCGACTTCCGGCCCCTTCTGGACAACGAGCACTGCGAGGATTTGAGGCTCTGGGAGTATCCGGTCTTGGCCGCCCTGGTGGTGGACTGAGGCAGCTGCTGGTAGGACGGGGACAGGCTGGAGTCCATGGAGGTGACGGGGGAGAGAGTGTCCGGGGAGGAGATGCTGGAGAGGTCCGAGTCGGAGCACCACTGGTACTGCAGGGAGTAGTCGAGGAGCTGGATCGAGGAGGTATCCATGTTGTGTGAGGAGAGGACGGTCTCAGTGGTGTGACTGGGAGGACTGGGAGGACTGTGAGTGCTGCTCTGCTCTGCTGCTCGGCTTTATAAGTCCAGGGCAGGGCCGCAGAGGTGTGAAGTGACACCTCTGCAGATTCTCACAAACCATCAGTGTCTACAGCAGAGGCCCCTGAACACACACACACACACACACACACACACACACACACACTCTCTCTCTCTCTGGGACCCTGTCTCCGTACCTCTCCCTCTCCTCTGTGTCTGGGAAAAGTTCAGCTGCAGGAGTGGAAGTGTGAATTTTGACTCCTGCTCAAAACAATAAACTGTTTTTTTAGCTTCTGGGTTTTTTCTTCTTTCCCTTCAGCAGAATCTCCGATGTGTTCTGCACATGTCGCAGAGACCATTTCTCCCGCATTCACTTTTACAACACGACGGCCAAAGACACACAGCCGAGAGAAATGAGACATGAAAGGAAAGTGAAAACCCTCACACTAATACATTACACCATGTTCACTCCATTGAGCTTTTATTAATCACAGCAGGATGGTTTATCAACATGGAGACACATAGAAACTCATCTTGATCCTGTGACACAAACCAACAATAATATTTAAAACACAACTTCAATTTATTCACAATAAGTTATAAACGCAGGAAGAGAAAGATTTATGAGTAAAAAAATGAATATAGAACTTAAAAAAGCAATGCAAACAAATGAAATGTTGTTTTTTTAAATTTTATTTATTAGTCAATTTATTGAACATGTTAAGAAAGTACAAACACAAAATAAAAAGGAAAAAAACTAAACAAAAAAAATTAAAACTGGATCCTCAGGATCCATAGCAACAAATAAATAACTCAAATCATTTAGTTCATGTTCAAACGGGATAGGAAGAAGTTTAAAACTTTTCTGGTCCTATCCCTTCTTATTTTTGTGCATTATTCACAGAAGAATAAAACATTTTTAATCAATCAGTGAATGGATGTTGGACTTGTTGGCCAAAACAAATTCAGTTTTTAGACAAAACAAGAACAACAAATAATGGGAACAGATTAACCAAGACCATCAGCCAAGAAATAACCAAACAGAAAAACAGGAAGTCACTGCTCCAGCTCATAGCTATTCAATATTTGATTCCTGAAGAGTTTTTTTAGTTTGAATATAGTGTTGCCTTTTTTCAGCTCGTCAACACCCTGAGTTGTTATATAGTGAAGTTTTGCATTAGTTCTGATATCGTTCAATATTTACTGAGGATGGTGGAGAGAGTCAGAAATCAGAGAGAGAGAGAGAGAGAGTGAGAGAGAGAGAGAGAGAGAGAGAGAGAGAGAGAGAGAGGAATGACACCGGTCTGACCAGAACACAAATAAAGACGATGTAGTGTACCGTCCCCTGAACAGGTTTTCATCTTTGAGAGTTTCCTGAGTCTTTGATCATCTCGGACCAACATGCAGCTCGTCTCCATTCTGGATCCAGTGCTGAGCGGCTCCTCAACAGAAAGCAGTCCAGCACTAACCGGGTCTGAGCACATACATGTCTTTACATGATCATGAAGCGTGCTGACTCATCTCTCTTCCCTTTGACACACAGTAAAGACGTCCACTTATTTATTTATTTGATTTCTTTTTTGCGTGTATTCATTTGACTTTATGTTTTATGTCTTTTAACTTGATTCTGTATTTCACATGTAGTTTTCTTTTATCTCATTTGAGCTGTTATGTATTTTATTTATTCTTCTGTACAGCACTTTGGTTTAACTGTGACTGTTTTAAAGTGCTTAACAAATAAAGTTGGATTGAGTTTACAAGACAAGAGGACTCAAAAAGTAAAAGAATAAAAGGACTTTACTGACTTTGTGTCTTAATCTGAGTCGTGTTATTCAGATACAGAACACTTGAGGATTTCTTCATAATGGAGTCTGTCCTCGTTGTGTACCAGTTTTTGTGCTCGTGCATGAAGTGTACCGAGCTCGAGCATGGATCGGATCACTCCCACCACCAGTCAAACAAACTGGACTTTGAGGGTGAAGCGGGCTTAGTCACGGTACAGATTGCCTCAGTGTGAGTGGCTGGTACTCAGATTTTAATTTCTGTGTGTGTGTGAGTCTCTGACCCTGCTGCAGTAATAAGTCTGTCTCATCATTAGATCCTGTGTCCTGGCTGGGAGTCTCTTTCTTTACTCGTCACCTCACTTCAACCTTGAACCTGACATGTGTGTGTTCTCTCCATCACCTCCACTTCATATCCCCTGCTCTTCTTCTTCCCACCATGATCATTTTTACAGTCTGAGCGCGTCCCGACCCGTGACTTTACGACCCCTCCATTTCTCTTATCTTGATCCTGAAGATGCTGCAGGAACCTCTCCGTGCAACATGGGGCTGAAATGTAAATGTGGTGAGTGTAAGTAGTTTTTAATGAAGCTTAATGAGCTGCATTATCCAGTTAAAGACGAAGGTGTGATGGTTTCACACTGATGAGAACTGATGAGTCTGGAGGCGTCACTTCACACCTCGGCTGTGAGAACCGGGAACAACCTGCTAACACTGAACCCCCCCCCCCCCCCCCCACACACACACACACACACACACACACACACACACACACACACACCCGTCTCCCTGGGTGTTTCTCCATCTCTGTCTCAAACCTCTGCTGTCGCTGAATAACATCTATGACATAAACATAGATTTCATTTTTGTTTCTTTTTTTTGTTTTAAAAAGTGTGAAAAGACAAACTGACATTTACAACAGAGACAGTGCACATTAAAGTAAACATGTAAATATGACAGATTGTAGCCGCAGGTTCATTTTCATCGGTATTCCCTCGGCAGGTTGGCGGTTCACACAGATACACATTTACATAAAACGACCAGCGAACAATCTAAACTGTTGATTGGCTGACAGAGACACTTTAAAAGGAGCATTAAAAGAAGCTGTGTGATGTCGTTTAACACGCAGCAGGATACAGAGAGCTTCAGAGTTAAAGTGCTTCTGCTACACGGGGGGCGTCGGGAGACTAGCGGTTAGTGTGCACGCCCCATGTACAGAGGCTTAAGCGGGGTACACACTACAAGATAATCGGGAGGATGTTGGGTCTGATCCCCCTTCAGACCGGTCAGCAAAGGCTTGATTATCTGACGTTCCAAAGATGATCTTGTCAGATTCTCCCGTGGTGTGAGGCGTGTTAAGAGTGACTTTAACCTCCCCGATCTGCTCAGGAGACGATTTGAAACACAAACCAACAATCCCCCTGAGGAAACGCGTTGGACCAGCTAACAGCTAGCTACATTTAGCTTACCCATCATGTCTCTGGTTGTCGGTGAATGAATCGGAACCAGTGTGCCGTGTGTCTCGTTGCAGACCACATGAGATCTGAACCGTTAATCATGATTGTTGTCATGTGTGGGGTCTCATGTTTTAAAAATCTTTGAAGATTTAGAATTTCCACATAAAACCACTTTAACTGGATGGATGGATGAACCAATTGATGGAGGGACGGTGGGATGATAGATGGACGGAAGGTGGTCTTTGTGTGGATGGATAAAATGGACAAGCGGACTTCATAACCCGGCCGACCCGGTTCGATGCCGCAGAGATAAAATCTCCATTAATGAATAAACCTATAAACAGAAAGAGTCATAAGAAAACCCTCTAAACTAAAATATCGACGGCCTGTTCACTAATCTAACAGTCCTGTTCAAACATGTCCCTCCTCCTACTCCTTTAAAAAATATGTTGAGTCGGCACATTCCCCCCTTTCACAGTCTGCAGACCCAAACTCTGTTATTTATCATCTTTTATTCATCACGTTAAATTAATCATGTCGACATCAAACCTCTCCCACAGAGGATAGTTTTCATAAATATCAACATTCTACTTTTTGGTTTTTACACCAACATTTGATCATTTCTGATGAAGAGAGAAACGCAGACGTGCAGAAAATACACTTTTTTTTTTTAACACAAAACTGTCCGATGTGTTCATGGAGGGCTCGTTCAGGTGTTTAGAAACGACCTCCATGGACGCCGCAGGATGACATACAGAGGTTAAAATATAGATGTGTGATTTAAAATGATTCATGGTGTTTCTGCTGTGTCAGGTTGAGAGCAGGGTGAACCCGAGATGAACCCTCACCGCGACCCTGTCAGTGCCCCCCCCCCTGAACAAGGTGAGGCTGTGGGAGCCAGGCTGGGAGTTTGGCACCTCTGGGTGGACACACACACACACACACACACACACACACACACACACACACACACACACACACACACACACACACACACACACACACAGCAGGCTCTGAGGCTGGGCTGCCTGCCACCTGTCTGAGCCTCCCGAGTCCATCAGCCCGGCTGTGACCTCCACTCCTCGGCTCCCACATTTGGAATAAAATCAAACCAGACACTAAATTGAAATAACTGCGGGAAAACGTTGAAACAGCACAGAGGGGAAAACATCAGAGGACAGATATGAAAGCTCAACTGAGTATGAATGGATTTATTTGTGCCTCTTTCTGTCTTCCATTGGGAACTCGTTTCAGCAGAAAGAGTAAAAACAAAACAACAACAAACCTTTGTAAGAGCCTCATTTAGGAGTTTATCAAGAAAGGAGGATTTCAGGGTCAGTCCTCCGGAAATCATTTAGACATTTTACAATATATATATTTCTGTTAAGATTCTCCTCATGCACCTGATAAATCAAGAAGGATTTTAAAACTCCTGCAGTCTCTACCGTTCTGACAAAGACCCCCCGGGTGAGGATGTGATCGATGGATACCTGACAGGAAACATGATTTCAGAGGATGCAGGGCTGAGCTGCAGATCCACATGCAGGCTGTCATGAGACCAGATCCGCCTCAATCTATTACATTCTTTTTGTCCAGGACTTTGATGCACTGCTCAGTAATTCACTTATTTCAGCCACCATGTGGGATGTCACTAAGAATGTGTGAGAAAGTGAGACAAATAGTGAGCCGCAATCTGTTCCAAATGGTCAAAACATTTAAAACCAACATCTTTCCAACGATGAGCAGAGTCGTCTTTTAAAAGCCTTTTCAATATAAAACAGTGCAGCGGGTAAAGTTACCATGACGACAGATAATCAGCAACACTTCATCTTTACATCATGACCTCAGACATCCAGCTTAAAGCTAAAATCATGGAACAGTTTTCTTTACTTTGTTGGAAGTAAACATTCATTGTAGACACATTTAAATGTTTTCTATGAATTATTGTGGAAGGGGGATGAAGGTTTTATTTTTCTCAGTGTACGATGTGTTCAGGGAGGTGAGCGAGTATGAACGAGGCTGGAGACCAGAACATACCTGAGACCAGAGTGCTCCGAGACCAAGACTGAGACTTTTAGGGATCGAGACCGAGTCACGACCAAGACCATAAATATCACATCTTGTGTGCCCCCTGCACTCACTTAGACCGTAACACCGGGAAGGTTGCGGACGTAACCGGGGGATAAAAATCAAACTACAAGTGAATTGAAGTTCAGAAAGGGGCGTTTCCATCTAATCAAAGTAATGATGTTGGGAAACAGGCGATCAGTGGCGGTCTTGATTTAAAACCCGGAGTCCAGCCAGTCTGAGACCGAGACAAGACCGAGTAGAAAGGCTTTCA